>NC_137697.1:33944213-33981713 GCF_964034855.1 Anser brachyrhynchus
TGTGTTAATAACTCAAGAAACTCAGTCATTGTGGATCCGTAATTGGTAGACCCTACTAATGTCCTGGAAATCTTTGACATTTTGAAGGTTTTCTCTTCAGTAATAGAAGTCAGGCTAACTTCTGTGGTAGTATGAAGCCTTTATTCCTTGCTCAGATGTATTGACTAGAGTTTAAAATGAGCTAAAAATATCAGATTGGAAAATTCAGCTAATTATTTTGAAAGCAAAGTTGTTATCAGAAATGTTATTTTTTAATGTTAAGTAGAAATGGCACAAAATGTACAAACTAATCCTGCCTGATGTTCCTTAGAATATCATGTTATGTGCCAGTTGTTGCTCTCCTGGCTTTTGAAGGTTTTCAACATCACTGCCAAAAGCATACCAATAACCACTTATTTTGGCTCATGCATGACAATTTTTTACCATATATAGAGGAAAGTTGTAAGATGGTAGATGTCAATTATTTATGAATCTGATTGCGTAAAACATTAGTTAGAAATGTGAGTAACTAAACTGGCTACTTTCTGAAGTAACGTCTTTCTGACATTTATATATGAAATAGTAAGTCCTGAGAACAGCAGAGAAAAGTTTTATTTTAAAGTCCTAATTGTCACAAGAAGTAAACCAAAAGCTGTACGAAATGAAATGGTAATGTAATTTTCTGCAGTCATTTACTTAATATTCTTCATCCCACCCTCACTAAAATAGAAGTTCCTTCAGAATAGAAGTGAATAAATATAACTTATATTCTGTATTATTAAATATGATACAGTTTTAAAATATATAGGAAAACTACTTCCAAAACATCCAAAAGAGGCTTATTCTTTTACAATTTGACTTTCTACGGAAAGCAGGAGATATCTTTTTCTTCCTTAACTTTAGACACTGCAGAGTATCTGCAGAGTTTTCTTTGGTATAAAAAAGAAGCAGTGGGTTTTACTCATGACCCAAAGGGATTTTCTGTGCAGAGAAGTGAATATGTGCTGAAATAATATGTCAATGGCTTCAAATACTGCAGAGAGGTTTGCTATAATATGGGAGGGGCACAAAGGGGGTGTAGGGCATGGGGACAATGGTAATTGGGAAGATCCTAGAAGGGCAAAGTCCTATTCACAGGTGTTTGAAATTCATCAGAACGAAAAAAAACTGGTGTTCAGGTGACAGAAGAGACAGGAAAAGTCACACGCCAGCTCTAGGACATGAACAGAGTGGCTTGAAAGCTAGCACTGTCAGCTACCTGGAGAGTTCTTAAAGATGTGTTCATGTCTTGTTATCCGCGGCAGAAAAACTGGAGAGAGGAAAGAGAAAATATTCTAGCTTCAGGGTTAAAAACTTCTCCAAAAACCTTACCCCCCTCAGCTGCTATTGAATAGAAGTGTGTTTTATGATGGAACACATCCAGCCTCAGTTAATATGTATATACATAGCATATGTGTTTACACATGCATACACACGTATATATATATATCACACATGCATATATGCATATATAAATACCCACATACCTATATAACTACATATGTATATATGTAATTTTATTGCTATAATAAGCATGAGTTCTAATGTAAGTTAATATTTATTTGTCTTTTAGTTTTCTTACGACAGATCACGTTGTTTTCCTTTGTAGGTACTAGAAGGACTTTTTTCTGCATGCCTTCTGGGAAACCCACCTCTGGAAAACTCCATAACTGCACCAACCTCTGTTAAATTAAATTGACTGGGAAGTCCTAGTTAATGACTCATGTAGAATTTTATATATGATTTGATTGCTGTGTTTATATATATCATGGTGAAGCCAATGGGGCCTCACATTTACAGTCAAAGATATCTTGCAGCCTAAGGTTTACTTAAGTAAAATAAAATATCAGATTGAGGTAACATCCCACAAAAAAAGCTTAGAGGAAAGCAAAAAAAAAAAAAGTTATTAATATTATTCAACAGTCATCTAACAGTCCACAAATTCATGCTTCTATAATCCATCACAAAGACTCAAAAGTGAGATATTACAGAAATTGTATCACAGCTATCAATTAGCCTAGTAATGATAATTGATACTGCTGTAAATTTTCAGTACTGGTTACTTTCAGTCAGAGTGTCTTTTCTACCCAGAAATTTTTCCTCGTTTTCTATTAATATTGTTGCAGACAGCATGGACTAAAGATGTCAGTGAGGTAGAGTTTACTCATAGTGAAATAGCTTTCATTGCATCAGATGAAAAAAGGGGTATCAGGAAGAAGTTCTGCACCCAAACGCTCTTTAATTTTTATCAGTTATTTCAACCAACCTAATTAAAGATGGTATTTCTGAAACGTAATTTTGCCTTGATCTGGTTAATAGATTCTTTAGTATATACAAATCTGATTTTCCTCTATGTATGCAAGGAAGTGCAGCCTGAATGTGGAAAGGGGGCTTAGCTGTGGGAAGGAAGTGAGAAATTCATAGAACCTATGCCAGGAACTAGGACCACTCACAAGCCATGGGGAACTGCTTTCAGAGACTTCCTCCAGCTCTGCCCAACTGATGCTGAAGCAGAAATGAGGCAACAGATTTAGATTTCTCTAGTTTCATTCTACCTTTGGAGAGAGTAGTTAAAACTCCTTTTGCAGGTCCTACAAGGGATTCTGAAGGTGTTAAGACATCTGGGGGAAGGTTCCAACAAGGCAGATCTCAGTTAAATTTCTTTCTTTTGAAGAGACCTTTACCTAGGATAAGAGTTATTGGGTGTGAGGAATAGACCATATCTGCTGGTCTCTCTGACTGAAAGTGAACAGGGATCAAAACGAGACTGTCTTATTTAATTAAGTTCTCTCAGACTGTAGAAGAAAGGAATTTGCACACTCTTTTTGACCCATACATTTTCTCCTGTTCCTGATCATTGAGTGGTACTTCCCAACTTTTTACCCATTTATGAGAGAAAGAATACAAATGGCTCCTTGGTAACTGAGTCGTTTGACACTATGTTTTGCAGTGTATTACATTATCTGTCTTTTTCCTCAAGTGGGGACCTGAGCTAGTTCAAGACTGAATCTTCATCTGTTATCTGTTGTTAAATGTATCTTTCAAGCTCAGAATGAACTCCATTGTTTTCAGCTAAACAATTTGTCATACAACTCAGGTAATGCACATAACAGTGTACTATTCAATTCTACAGAGGGTCTGCTCTGTTGCATCTAAACATAAGTTTTTAAATGAATTAATTAATCAGGGCTTTCAATTTCTATCTGTTCTAATTTACCCCCATAAAACATCTTCATTTATTACCTCCTTAATTGCCAAGCTATGACCTTGTGTTTTGTAACCTTTTCTTTTATCTCTTTATAACCCTAAATGATTTGCACATATCATCTTTAATTGACACCTCAGTGTGACATCAGCAAACAGAGAGGAAAAAGACTACTGACAACAGCACAATGTAGTAGTCATTCTGTCTATTATGTTTCAGAAAACCAATGAGGACATCTGGGATTTTATGAGTATCTTTGGCAGGGTTTTTTTGGGTAGCAAGTTCTGAATTCAGCTCATGAGAAACTGGGCCATTTCTTAAATCAACAGGAAAGAAATTGAAACCTAGTTATACACCTTAATTTTGAACACCAGTAAATTTTCACAAAAGCACAGAAATAAAAATAGAAGTATATTTCTTACTTTCCCCAAATAAATAATTTCCACATATTTATTTTCCCAAAGAAGTAAATCTTGATGTGACAGTCCCCGAGGACCTAGGATGCATTTTTCAGCCTTTCTGTTGGATTGCTCAGCTATAAAACTTTTTGTATTCAGATTATAAGGAGTTCACATACTAATAACAGAAGGCTATTTCAAATTGGGAAAAACAATTCAATAAGATCTTGAAAATCTTGTCTCCTTTTTCTAACAGTTGTTTTTACTTTATGAAATCATATACATTGCAATTAAAACATCTCCTGAACTGTAATTAAAACATCTACAGACACAACTATTTTCAAACTATTATTGATGATTATAGCGTCAAATGCAGTCAGGCCAAGGGACAGTGTCTAAAATTTTCTTCCTCAGAATAATAATAGAAGCAAGAAAAACTAGTGAGATTGGAAAGGACTTCTGTGTTATCCTTTCTTTCCATCATACAAAAGTTAGAGCCACAGATCAGGGTTCTTAAAACTCAGCTATTTCCGGGAAGGTTTTATATTGTTGCTGTACTGAACTACTTTGAAAATGAAACTTCAGAAAAACTATATTAAAACAGTTTTAATAGCCTAGAAATTTCAGTGTGTGCTGCATGAAATGTAACATTGCATACTGTTCTATGTGACCTTGCAACAGTAAGTAGCAACAGGGTAGCTAAACCATGTAGCTTAAGACCTCGAGCACTGCTTTGAAAATGTACGAAGTGTCTAGAGTTATGAGATGTGATCCTCCAGTGTCACCTCTGAATTTCATTATGCGTTGAGTTTGACAAACCTTTAGCATTATTCTAAAAAATAGTCTTTGTCCTTGAACAACCACCATAAATTGGCAGGTTTAAGTCATTGGTCTCCCACAATGTTGGGATCAAGAGTTAAAAAAAGAAAAAAAAAAAAAAGTGATGAACAGTTTTGCTTCTCATTCTAGGAAGTCACTATGAAGATATAGCCATATATTTCCAAAATACTTTATTATTATTCAGGGAAGTTTGCTTCTGTTATTATTATTTTGGCAGGTTTTCAAGCAAAACAGAACTATGTTCTACAATATACTGCTGTGTATACTTTCACTACAGTGTACCATGTATTCTTTAGGTAGCACAGACATTCCAGACCTTGCAAAGTAACCCATCATCCTACAGATTAGTTGTAGAGTTATACATGTAATATCTCAACAGCAGCTTGCTCTGATGTAAAATAGTAATCCAGAGTCAGCTTTCAGGGAACAGTGACTAACTGTTTAACATTAATAAAACAATAAGCAAACCTACTGGAAAGAACAAGCAAGCATCATGTATTATTAAATTTGTTTCACAGTATGATAGATTGATTTAAAAATATTTGATTATGTTAAGAAAAGTATTTTCACACATCTAGCTGGAAAAAGTGTGTTAGGGCATATTGTGGTTCAAATTTCAATAAGGCACAGGTTTTTTTTAATTAAATCAATGAGGCCTTTTACATACAGATATATTAGAGAAACATCAGAGCAGAGAAGCAATTCTGGAAAATATAGTGGATTCTTCAAAAATCGTAGTTGAGAATCAGGTCTCAAAGATGAATCAGGACCCAGTAAATGATAGAACACATCCACAAAGAACTGCTTAAGTAGAAATACTTCCTGCATTTTATTATTATTATTATTATTATTATTATTTTCTTTGCATAGTCCTGCTTCATTTCTGAGACAAGAATTTCTGAGACAGAACTTTCCAAGAAACATTTAGCAGCCAAAGTACTGTGTATAAAATGTATGTACACTAGGGGCAAGATCAGGGACAAAAGAACATATAAGCCCCAATGTCTGTTAGACCTCCCAGGGTATTCTGTCACACACATCCTCAGGCCTATGGCAGGCACTCTGTGTCTGTATTTTCCCCGGCAGTCCTTTCAAATATGGAGTATCTGTGTAAGCACATCTCAGATTTGGATATTTAAGTAGTTCACTTTCTCTAGTATATTGCACAAAGTGGCCACGAAATCTAGGATCATTCCTTAAACATTGAACTTTTCTGGAAACATTGAAAATAAAACAAAAATTGCCTGAAACATTGTAGGAAAATAACATTTTACACTTCAGTCATCTTTCTTGCTAAACAAGGATAGTTTCCATAAAAGCCAACTATCATAACTTTGTTGCTGGAACTGAAGTCCACATAATTACCCATGACCCTAAAGGATTTATTTTTTTATATATATATTTTTGCTTTTTCTTATTCAGAAGTCAACCATCTAGCCTTAAAATATAGAATCATAGAATCGTAAAGGTTGGAAAAGACCTCCAAGATCACCTGGTCCAACCGTCCCCCTATCACTAATATCAGCCACTAAACCGTGTCCCTAGGCACCACGTCCAACCTTTTCTTGAACACCCCCAGGGATGGTGATTCCACCACCTCCCTGGGAAACCTGTTCCAATACCTGACTACTCTTTCTGAGAAGAACTGTCTCCTAATTTCTAATTTAAACCTCACCTGGCACAACTTCAGGCCATTCCCTCTAGTCCTATCACTAGTTTTCTGTGAGAAGAGGCTGACCCCCAGCTCCCCACACTTTCCTTTCAGGTAGTTGTAGAGAGCAATAAGGTCTCCCTGAGCCTCCTCTTCTCTAGACTAAACAGCCCCAGTTCCCTCAGTTGCTCCTCATATGACTTGTGCTCCAGGCCCTTCACCAGCTTTATAGCCCTTCTCTGCACGCGTTCCAGGGCCTCGATGTCCTTCTTGTACTGAGGGGCCCAAAACTGAATGCAGTACTGAGCGCTGCTTCACCAGAGCAGAATATAAGGGGACGATCACCTCCCTGGTCCTGCTGGTTACACTATTCCTGATACAAGCCAGGATGCTGTTGGCCTTCTTGGCCACCTGGGCACACTGCTGGCTCATGTTCCAGTGAGCATTGATCAGCACCCCAAAATCATTTTCTTCTGTATAGCTTTCTACCCACTCTGCCCCATGCCTGTAGCATTGCATGGCATTGTTGTGACCAAAGTGCAGGATCCAGCACTTAACCATGTTGAAACTCATCCCATTGGCCTCTGCCCATCGCCCCATCCTGTCCTAGTCCTTCTGCAGGGCCTCCCTACCCTTCAGCAGATCAACGCTTCCCCCCGACTTGATGTCATCTGCAAACTTACTGAGGGTGCATCAAATTCCCTCATCCAAACCATCAATAAAAATATTAAAGAGTCCCCAACACCAACCCCTGGAGAACACCGCTGGTGACCAGTCACCAGCTGGATTTCACTCCATTCACTGCCACTCTCTGGACCTGGCTATCCACCCAGATTTGAATCCAGCAAAGAGTGTACCTGTCCAGACTATGGGCTGCCAGCTTCTCCAGGAGAATTCTGTGGAAGACCATGTCAAAGGCTTTGCTAAAATTTAGGTAGACTATGCCAACAGCCTTTCCCTCATCCACCAGGTGGGTCACCTGGTCATAGAAAAAGATGAGGTTGGTCAGGCAGAACTTGCCTTTAATGCACTCATGCTGACTGGGCCAGATCCCCAGGTTGTCCACACATACTGTATGGTTGCATTTAAGGTGACCTGTTCCAACACCTTTCCTGGCACCAAGGTCAGGCTGAGAGGCCTGTAATTCCTTGGGTCCTCCTTATGATCCTTCTTATAGATGGGCATCACATTATCAAGTCTCCAGTCATTCGGGACTTCTCCAAATGACTATGATCGCTGACAGATGATAGAAAGCGGCCCAGCAATCACATCCGCCAACTCCCTCAGCACCCTCAGGTGGATCCCATCTGGCCCCATGGACTTGTGACAGTGCAGGTGGAGCAACAGGTCTCTACCTGTTTCCACCTGAACAGTGGGGTGTTTCTTCTGCTCCGCATCCCAGACTTCCAGGTCAGGAGGCTGAGTACCCTAAGGATAAGTGGTCTGACTGTAGAGACAGATGTAAAGAAGGCATTAAGAACCTCAGCCTTTTCCTTTTCCTTAGTAGTCATGTTCCCCTCTGCATCTAGCAAAGAACGGAGATTCTCCTTGGCCCTCCTCTTGACCTTAATATATTTGTGAAAACATGTTTTGTTATCCTTAACAAGAATGGCCAGGTTGAGCTTGTGCTGTAAAGCCCAGCCTGAGCTGGGCCTGCCTGATTTTTTGCCTGCCCAGCCTTCCTGATTTTTTCTCTGCTTATGCTGGCAACTTCCTTGGACTGTCCCCAAGTTGCCTGCTCCTTCTTCCATCAGACATAAACTCTCTTTTTCTCCTGAAGACTCAGCAAAATTTCCCTGTTCTGCCTTTCTGGTCTTCTCCACCAGCTCATCTTATGGCACATGGGGACGGCATGCTCCTGCACCTTGAAGGCTTCCTTCTTGAGGAGAGTACAGCCTTCCTAGACTCCTCTGCCCTTCAGGACCGACTCCTAAGGACCCTCGCTACCAGTGTCCTGAACAATTCAAAGTCTGACCTCCAGAAGTCCAAGGTAGCAGTTTTACTGCCCCCCTCCTGACTTCACTAAGAATAAAGAACTCTACCATTTCTTGGTCACTCTGCCCAAGACAGCTTCTGACCACCACATCTCCCACCAGTCCTTCTCTTTCCATGAACAGCAGGTCTAGCGAGGAACACTCCCGGTAGGTTCACTAACCAGCTGAGTCAGGAAGCTATCTTCCATGCACTCCAGAAACCTCCTAGACTGCTTCCTCAGGGCTGTATTGTTTTTCCAGCATATGTCTGGGAAGTTAAAGTTCCCCATGAGAACAAGAGCTGGCACTTGTGTGACTTAACGCCAGCTGCTAATAGAACACCTCATGTCTCTTCATCCTGGTTTTGCGGTTTATAACAGACCCTCACCAGGATGTCCACCTTCTTGGCCATCCCCCTGATCCTTATCCATAGGGACTCTACCTTATCATTTCCAATGCTGAGCTCAACAACATCAAAACTCTCTAATATAGAGAGCTGCACCACCACCACTCCTTTGTTGTCCGTCCCTTCTTAATAGCTTATAGCCATCCATTGCAGCACCCCAGTCATGGGAGTGGTCCCACTACATTTCAGTGATGGCAACTAGGTCACAGTTTGCCTGCCACACAATGGCTTCCAGCTCCTCCTGTTTGATGCCCGTGCTGCGTGCACTGGTGTTGATGCACTTCAGTTGTGCCATTACCCTCACCCCCAACCTGGCATTGCTTCCCCAGGCTCATCTCTGTTGTGCCTCGCTTCATCCCCATCCCCCTTCATACCTAGTTTAAAGCCTTCTCAGTGAGCCCTGTCAGCTCCTGGGCTAACATCTGTTTCCGGCTTTGAGACAGGTGTAACCCATCTGCAGCCATCAGGCCAGGTGCTGAGTAAACTAAAAAACATGGCCAAAAAAAAACCAAAAAGGTGAAGGCACCAGCCTCTCAGGTTTATCAGCTGGGCTTTCCAGGCCTGCTCAGTATCCCTCCCCGCCACTGAAGGGATAGAAGAAAACTCCATCTGCACCACCACTCCATCCACTAATTGCCCAACCCCCTGATAGCCTTCAGACTTCTCTCAGAGATTTTGTTGCTGCCAGTCTGAATTATCACTCACGGATAATAATCAGAGGGGCAAACAAGGCCAGGAAGTTTCCTGGTAATGTCCCTGACCTGAGCCTCAGCGAGGCAGCAGACCTCCAGACCCCTCCCTATGGGTAGGGTCTGGCCAACATATGGGGCTCCCTGTTCCCCTCAGAAAGGAGTCACCTATGACAATTACCCTTCTTTCCTTCTTGGTGGAGGAAATCTTGAGGCATGGAGTTGACTTCCTTGTCCTAGACAACTTCCTGTATGGACCTTCCCCCACATCCGCACCAACATGTCCCCCAAGCTCCAGGGCCTCAAACCTATTGTGTAAGGACACTTGGGGAGGCAAGGTAGGTACAGAGGGGGGTTGCCTGTGACACTTTGCAGGGACCTGTTTCTATTCCTCTCCACCTCATAGGTCCCCTCCCTCTGCCTAACAGCAAAAGAGCAAGGGGTCCACCACTATTTGGGGTTTATCGTCCTGGTGCCTTTCCCTCAGGCATGGCAGGGAGTTGCTCCACCAGTCTAACTCCTGCTCATGCTCCCTGATAGTCTTTAATCTCTCCACCTCCTCCTAAAGTTCTGCCACTAGGCTGATCAGATCCTCCACCTGCTTGCAACTCACTCAGGCAGTATCTCTGCCACCCTCTTGGTAGCAACAGGCTCAGGCATTCCCTGCATCTGGATACCTGAACTTGCATTTGGGGGCAAGCAGTCGGTCTGGGTTGCCACAGTCTCTGTGGCTAGAGCTTTCTGCCTGGTGGAGACCATGGCTGGTTTTGCTATCTGGGAGGTAGCTGGTAGGTGAATTCATCTCCTGAGTGGGGAGGGATATTCTGCCCTACCTGCATGCACTGCTGCAACACAGCCTGGTTTCTTGCACTCCCCAGGAGCTGCCTTTGCAGAGGAAACAGCAGAGGAGGGCCCTGCTGGCTCTGCCCGAGCCTCATCAGTCACCCTAGCAAGGGCTGCTGGGTCTTGGCTGCTCCCACATCTGCCTCGAATGGCCTGTAAGCAGAAAACCCCCTGAACGCTGTGATCCCCTGCTGCACTGCAGAACACGTCTGCCTCGAAGCCAATCATCTCCACGAGTGACTGTAAAATGGCAGCTCCACCATGTTCTTGATCTGCCCAACACCAACCGTGTAACTACTGTCAACTCATCTCCCAGGTTTCTCATGCAAAGTGTGTCCTGGTTTCAGCTGGGATAGAGTTAATTTTCTTCCTGGTATCTGGTATGCTGCTGTATTTCTGCTTTAAGATGAGAATGGTTTAGGATGTGCTGATAACATCCTGATGTTTTAGGTGTTGCTGAGCAATAAGGAGGCTGGAAATGCAAAAGAAACTGGAAGAGGACAGAACAAGGACAGCTGACCCAAACTGGTCAAAGGGATATTCCATAACATACAATGCTGTGCTGAACAAAAACACTAGAGAGGGCCACTGCATGGGAATGAACTAGACATCAGTCAGCAGGTGGTGAGCAATTACATGGTGAATCACTTTCTCTTTTATTTATTACTAATATTTTTTCTCCTTCATTTTCTGTCCTGTTAAACTGTCTTTATCTCAACCCATGAGATTTTAGCCTTATTTTTCTGATTCAGTCCCATCGTGTGCTGAGGATTGAGTGATCTGTGTGGTGCTTAGCTGCCTGCTGGTTAAACCACAGCAACCTGTCACATGTTCACTTCTCAATGGCACTGTTTTTAGTGCACTCTCTCTCTCTCTCTCTCTCTTTCTCTCTCTGTCACTAATAACCTACGGAAAAAAATAAAAATAATAAAAACATAAGAGGCTTCAATTAGGGAGAAAGAAAATATAATGTGTTTTAAGAAAGTTTACTGTTTTCATGAGCAATCTGTACAGTTGGTTTCTTGATCTGTCTTAAATATAGAGGTACTTCCCTACTAAGCATTATTCAGTTTTTAAAAATCAAGAGATTTTATATTTAAAGGCAGGCATTATTTTCTTCATGGTAGAGATTTGGTAGCCCATCTTGACAGTTAATATGCTTGGTTTTAGATGTATCTGTTTATGTCTGTATTTCTTTCCTTTTAAAGAAAACAACAAGGATCATCGGGTCCAACTCCTGGCTACACACAGGTCTACACAAAAATTCTGACCATATCACTAAGAGCATAGTCCAAATGCTTCTTAAACTCTGACAGGCTTGGTGCCATAACTATGTCCCCGATGAGCCTGTTCCAGTGCTCGACAACACTCTCAGTGAAGAACCTTTTCCTGATATCCAGCCTGAACCTCCCCTGTCACAGCTTGATTCCATTCCCTCAGGTTCTATCACTGGTCACTAAAGAGAATAGATCAGTGCCTGCCCCTCCATTCCCTCTCATGAGGAAGCTGTAGACAGCAATGAGGTCTCCCCTCAGCCTCCTCTTTTCCAGGCTGAACAGGCCAAGTGACCTCAGCTGCTACTCATACGTCTTCCCCTCTAGGCCCCTCACCATCTTTGTAGCCCTTCTCTGGACACTCCCCAATATTTTCATGTCCTTTTTGTACTGTGGTGCCGAGAACTGAACACAGTACTTGAGGTGAGGCCGCACCAGCGCAGAGTAGAGCAGGACAATCACTTCCCTTTACCGACTAGCAATGCCATGCCTGATGCGACCTAGGACACGGTTGGCCCTCCTGGCAGCCAGGGAACACTGATGGCTATTGTTCAGCTTGCTGTCAACCAAAACCCCCAGATCCCTTTCTGAAGGGCTGATCTCCAGCATCTCATCCACCAGTCTGTACAGATAGCCAGGGTTGCCCCTTTCCAGGTGCAGAGTCCAACACTTGCTCTTTTTAACCTTCATCTTATTGGTGATTGCCCAGCTCTCCAATCTGTCCAGATCTCTTTGCAAGGCCTTTCCAACTTCAACAGAGTCAATGACTCCTCCAAGTTTAGTATCATCAGCAAATTTGGTCAAAACACCTTCTAGTCCTACATCCACATCATTTATGAAAACATTGAGAAGAACTAGCCTTAAAATGGAGCCATGGGGGACCCCACTAGTGACAGGTCACCAGCCTCGTATAACCCCACTTACCATAATTCTTTGAACCCTAACCATCAGCCAATTGTTCATCCATCGTATTAAGTGTTTTTTATCTATCTGTATGCTGGACATTTTGTCCAGTAGGATCCTATGAGAAACTGTATCAAAAGCTTTACTGAAATCCAAAAAGATTACATCAGCTGGCTTCCCTCGAATGACTAGGTGGGTGATCTTATCATAAAAGGAAATCAAATTTGTCAAACAGGACATACCTCTTGTGAACCCATGTTAGCTGTGACCAGTGACTGCATTATCCCCCAAGGGCACTTCAATAACTTCAGGGATAATCTTCTACATAATTCTACCAGGCACTGACATGAGACTGACAGGTCTGTAGTTACCAGGGTCTTCTTTCTAGCTTTTCTTAAAAACTGAGACCACATTTGCCCACCTCCAGTCAACTGGAACGCCTCCAAACTCCCAAGACTGTTGAAGAATAATTGAGAGAGGCCCTGCGATGACATCAGCCAGCTCTCTGAGCGCCCTGAGATGAGTTGCATCCAGACTCATGGACTTGTATGGGTGCAGGTGGAGCAGCAAATCCTTCACACTCGTTCAGGGTTGGCTGGGAGTTTATCATTCCCATTGTCATGGTCCTTCAGTTCAGGGCACCCAGGGTCCTGAAGCCCATCATCGGCATTGAAGACAGAGGCAAAGAAGACATTAAATGCCTCTGCTTTGCTTATGTCCTTGTCTGTGAGGTGAACATCCCCATCAAGCAGTGAACCTGTTTTCCCTAGTCCTCCTTTTTCTGTTCACATGCTTAAAAAAAAAAAAAAAATCTTTTTTTGTTTCCCACAGACCTAGACAGCTTCAATTGGGCTTTGGCTGCATGAATTTTCTCCCTACAAAGGCAAACAGCATCCCTGTAGTCCTTGTTGTCTGACCCTGCTTCCAGTGGCCATACACTTTCTTTTTGTGCCTAAGCTCCAGAATAATATTCCTGGTCATCCAACCCAACCTTCTGCCCCTCCTTCTTCATTTCCGATATTTTGGAATTGCCTGATCCTGTGCTTTTAGGAGGCATTGTTTAAAGACTGACCAGCACTGATAGATGCTGATGTCTTCAAAAGCATTTTCCCAGGGGACCTTACTAACTAGTTCCCTGAGCAGTCTCAAGTCTGCTTTCCCCTTATCCAGGGTTGAAGTTTTGATGGTAGTTTTCATTCTGTCATCAAAATCTATCACTATTCAGTGATTGATAGTCAATTTTCTTCCATATTCACAAAACATTCCATAATAATAAGCTATTTCTAAATTATTTGTTATTTTAATACTTTGGAAAAATGCTTACAAGCATGCATTTATTAATATCTGAACTATTTTCTAGCTCTTTTTATGACAGTCAATGCTCTGTGGTTCATTGCTATGTCATGCCATTCTTCCTAGCTTCGGATTGGATGGTGCAAAAAAAAACATTCCAATAACTTTTATACAACCAATATCAATTTGCACAAGTGTGCAGAAACAGAATAGAAAAAGAATAAAATTCAGCTGAATTAAAAGCTATTTGATCTCAGATAAACCGTGTTTTATTGTTCTTTCAGGAAATTCTGGTAAGACATATATACTCAAAATTCCATTACATGGATATTAGCCATGACATACAGGGTTTTCCCACTGTAATCCGTAATTTTAGACCTGCATATTTTTCATCTTATCACTAATTGGGCTTTTCTATTATTCATTGCTGAAAGAGACCAACTTATCTTAAACGTGTGTCATATGACTGCTAGCTATCTGACTTCTGAAAGAAATACTACTATTCTTTTCCACCTTGAGATCAGTGTTGCTGAACCAAAAAAAAAAAAAAAAACCAGCTGCAATTCTCAAAGCATCATTAATGCAAAAAAGGCAATAGATAATTAGGCTAAATGTGACAAGGAAATAGCATATTTAAGTTTTAAAATGAACATAGATTTAAAAAAAAAAAACTTTACAATTAATCTAAGATTTTTTTAGCTTTAATCTAAGTTTTAGACGTTATTAAGCAAAATAAATGCTATTCCTATATAATTTATACAATTGATCTACTTCTTCTGAAAACCCCTCCTTGACTGTTTATCAGTTTTTGTTGTTGTTGTTGTTGTTGTTGTTTTTTACTGAAATAAAATAAAGTGCATCATGCATCAAAAATATCCCAGTTTCTTATTTAAGTCTGAATGGGCTATAGAAAAGATAATTTGGGGCTATTTTCTATTTACCCTAACTACACTGTATCAATATTTCAATTTTGCACTAGACTGTAGTGTATGAACTCTTCGATAAAGCTCAATATTTCCATATTATTTTCATATGTTTTGTAGACCTACACAGAAGCCTAACTGTTACTAGAGAAGTGTTTTCACACAGGAGTTTAATGAGAGGCCCTATCAAACTTACACAACCTGACTGCAAAAAGTGACTTCTAAGGAAGTCAGTTCAGTGTGTGAAATGCAGTCATTTGTGGAATCTCTGCTCTTAATTGCCACTTACTTCTTGGTGATTAATCAATATTATACACACAGGTCTCCTGCAGTAAGGATCTATGCGAGAGTCCAGATTTGCCAATGAGGCAACCTAGCTTGCATACCCAGTTTCTACCTTGGACATGATAGAAATACATATAGTTAATACTGTTTCTCCCATTCCACAGTTAAGTCCCGTGCATCTGAATTGACCTCTCAATGGATTCCATTTTCAAATTATTTTTGCTCGTATTTCTATGATTAAATTTAATGCAAAATTTGCTTTAAAAGGTAGAAAAAATCCAAAATTTTACCTGTAATTAAACATGCAGAATATTAAAAATGTTTCAAAATTCACACACTTCCATTCCTCAAATATACTCTTTGGAGTCTGAACATATAAGGTGTTATTTGCAAACTACAGAGATAATTAATCAGAAATAAATAAAAAAAAAAAAAAGAAAAAAAAGAAAAAAAAAGTTCTACAGAGGTAATTCATTCAGAAAAAAAAATTAACTTTTGCTATTATCATTTGGCTGTAAAGTTAATTTTATTTGTTCTTCAATAGCACAGAGGGTGACAAAGACTTCAGTTGTTGCACACTTTCACTCTAGAGATACTATAAATATCCACCAGCTAGAATACAGAAACTTTATGATTGTTTCAAAAGTTGTCATTAGACATTTAGGTAGCCTTTCAAAAGTTACAGGACTTAACTGCTTCTGCTTCTGAAATGTTGTGTAACCGCCTTTATGCTAGAAGTTCAATACAGAAATAGATGATGTCAGTGAGAAATACCAAGTTGAAAAAGGTGTAGTTATTACTATAAATATCATAGACCTCTACACGGTGGAAAAGGTTGGGAATAAGGAGATCTAACGGAAAACTTAGAAAAAGCTCTGACATGGAGAATGTGTGGCCGGTCAGAGGGACATGAGAAGGCAAGGATTAAGCATAGGAAACTTCTGAATAACAACAGAATTCACATGACAGACGTATAATTCATTATTCAGTTACTTGGGGCTAGTTAATCTAGAGTGACCTAATCAAAGAACAGCAGTAGCTTAAATATTTAATCTGTATTGCTGCATTTCTATGACTTCATGTATTATTCTTGCTGACTTACTGTTACTACTTACTTCATATTTGAAGTAATGTAGTATTTGTATGTGAAAGTATTTGAATATGAAGTAAGTAGTAATATGAATTATATGGATAACTATGACGAGACATTCACAAAAGCTGATTATAGTATATAAGAAGCAATTCAAAACAATTATGCTTTGCTGTGGGTCAAATTTTTTTCTCTTCCAATGTTTAAAGCTAACTCCATAAATGTTAGTTAAGAATTTGAGTCAAAAATTGTTAGCGTAAATAGAAAATATCTGGTTTTTATTTTTAGTATAATTTCCAGATCTGAGTGGAGATATTACATATGTTCTGTCTGATTCTTGGGAGGGGGGAAAAAAAAAAAAAAAGTTTAAAATACCTTTCAAAATACCTTTTAAACACCTTAAAAAATATTTTTGCACTTCTTCGACATCAAGTATAAACCCAGTGATATAATCCAAATCTCATGCATCCTTTAAGCTCACTAGGTTCTCATTCAATTTTTCTTTTACCCAGTGAGGTGTCTTAACTATTCCATGTATTACAACTATTCTAAAGCAACTTCCATAGCTCCAGCATTTCTGCTGCTTACCGTTGTCCAAACAGCACATATTTCATGTTGCTGTCTTTGTGCCCCCCTGCCTCCCAAAAGTAGACAAACAAACAAACATAAACTTAAATGTAAGTCTTGAGAAAAAAGGAAGTGGAAAAGAAGGGATCTATATACCTTGTTCAGGCAGCAGAATGAAAAAAATTGTTAATGAAATACCTAGGCTGAGTAATAAAATACCTGTTTCTAGGGACAAACTGATTTATTTAAAGCATATGTACTAAAAAACAGGAGGAAACGAGGAAGTCAGCTTCATATGAAATAATCAGCCAAGGTTCCTCACAAGTAAACCACATAATTTTCACACTACCACATTGTAAAGATATTATTGGAGCAAAAACAACAATAACAACAACAAAAACAAAAGACAAAACTGCAAAATTGCATATTTTTTTCACATAAATCTTTTAAAAATTCTTTATGTATTGGTCCTAAAAAGAAAGTAGATATTCACATTTTTGAAGAGGGTTTACAAAATATTTAAATATTTTGTAAAATTTTTCCAGAGCCAAACAGAGAACTTCTAAAACAGAGATATTATCTGTTACTCAGTGAAGACAGTCACCTCACAAATGGAGATGTAGACAGAGGAGAGACGCTTAATGACTTCTTTGCCTCTGTCTTCAACAATGATGAAGGGTCCTGGGACTCCTGGAGCTGTGAGTTGGAAGATGGTGTCTGCAGTAACAATAAACTCCCAGACAACTACAAACTTGTGCAGGACTTGCTGCTCCACCTAGATGCATATAAGGCTATGGGGCCCAATGGGACTCATCCCAGGGTGCTCAAAGAGCTGGCTGATGTCATTGTGAGAGCTCTCTCAATTATTTTCTTGTGAATCTGGAGAGATCCCAGTCCACTGGACGCTAGCAAATGTCCCAGTTTTCAAGACAGGCAAGAAAGAAGACCCTAGTAATTACAGGCCTGTCAGTCTCACTTAAGTGCCTGGAAAAAAATATGGAGAAGATTATTCTGGAAGTTACTGAAAATCACTTGAAAGACAACACAGATATTGATCACAGCCAATACATGTTCACAAGGGGAAGGTCCTGTTTAATGAACTTAATTTCCTTTTACGACAAGGTTACCCACCTATCTAGTAGACCAACAGAAGTCAGTTGATCTAATCTTTTTGGATTTCAGCAAAACTTTTGATACTGTTTTTCACATCATCCTTCTGGGCAAAATGTCCAGCATGCACCTGGAAAAATGCATAAGATGGGTGAACAATTAGCTAAGAAGTTGGTCTGAGTTATAGTAAAGGGTTACACCAGACTGGTGGCCAGTCAGTAGTGGGGTTCTGCAGGATTCTATTTTGGGGCCAGTTCTCTTCAGTGTCTTCATAAATGACTTCTATGAAGGATTCAGTTAGCGAGGCAGTGAGCGCGGGCAGGAAGGGCGGGGACCCATCGTCGCTCTGTTGCAGCTACCTCTCCCTTCCGTGCTTGTAACCTGCTTGCGTAGAACCTGACCATGGTATCAACCAGGCAGAAAACCGTGGCCTCCGCATCTCGTGCGGCATCTCCAGCCACGGTCACCACGGTGGCTACTCAGACGGAGGGATCCGGGAAAAACGCAGCCGTCCAGGTCCTGGGCTGCAGAGTGTGCCCCAGCCTTCTGTCGGTCTCCGACAGCAGTGGTGGGTATGCCTGTGGGAGGTGTGCCCAGGTTGAAGAACTGCTCAGCCAGGTAGCGGTGCTCCGGGAGGAGGTGAACAGGCTCAGAAGCATCAGGGAATCGGAGATGGAAATTGACTGGTGGAGGTGCACTCTACCCTCTCTGAGGCAGGCTCACGAACCTGCCACAGCACAGGCGTCTCCTGTTATGCAGAAGACGGAGGTTCCCTCCTCCTGCCAGGCAGCGGGAGGAGACCTAGATCATGGGGGGGAATGGAGGCAGGTGCCTATTCGGGGTGGTAGGCGAGCCCTCTCTCTGCCCACCTCACCTTCTCATCTACCCTTAAATAATCGATATGAAGGACTAGAACAAGACAATCTGAATGACAAAGTAGATAAAAACCCGTCCCAGCTGGAGGGGCCGCCTAAGACAAGGCGACCTACACATCGCATTGCCACATCATCCTTCAAAAAAGAAAGATGGGCTATTGTTATGGGGGGCTCCCTTCTGAAAGGGACAGAGGGACCGATATGCCGACCGGACCCAACCCGCAGAGAAGTCTGTTGCCTCCCTGGGGCTCGGGTGAGAGACTTCGCCAAGAAAGTCCAGCGCCTGGTACGGCCCACTGACTACTACCCGCTACTGGTCTTTCAGGCTGGTAGCGGTGAAGTAGCAACGAGAAGTCCGAAGGCGATCAAAAGAGACTTTAGGGATTTGGGGCGACTACTTAGACGATCAGGGGCGCAGGTTGTGTTTGCCTCTGTCCTTCCGATAGGGGGGATCGAAGCTGAAAGGCGTGCTGTTCACATAAACTCGTGGCTTCGAGACTGGTGTGACCGGCAGAACTTTGGGTTCTTTGATCACGGGAAGGTCTATCCTACACAGGGCCTGATGGCACCGGATGGGATGTGCCTCTCTCGGAGAGGGGTAAGGATCTTTGGTCAGGAGTTGGCAGGGCTGATAGATAGGGCTTTAAACTAGAGTCGAAGGGGGAAGGGGCTAAAACCAGGCACGCCGGTGAAGACCTAAGGGAAGGTACGCTAGAATCAGAGGGGCTGGGTGCCAGTGAGGTCCTTCGGGCAGATCCACAAGGTGCTGAGTGTAAGGAGACGCACCTGAAGTGCTTCTACACGAATGCACGCAGTATGAGGAATAAAATGGATGAGCTAGAAGTCCTGGCCCAGTCCCGCAACTACGACACCATCGGCATAAGCGAAACCTGGTGGGATGAGTCCTGTGACTGGGGTGTTGCGATAGATGGTTACAGGCTCTTCAGGAGGGACAGGCAGGGTAGGCGAGGTGGTGGGGTGGCGATGTATGTGAAGCAGGGGCTGGACTGTGTGGAACTTCAGGTCGGCGATGGCAAAGTTGAGAGCCTCTGGGTAAGGATCAAGGGACGAACGAATAAAGGGGATGTCGTTGTGGGAGTCTATTACAGACCGCCTGGCCAGGACGATAGCACCGATAAATTATTCTTTACAGAACTAAGAGAAGCCTCGAGATTAACTCCCCTTGTCCTTATGGGGGACTTCAACTTGCCAGACGTTAACTGGGAGTGCCACACGGCTGACACGAGCAAGTCCGGGAGGTTCATGAAGCACCTAGATGATAACTTCTTGGTGCAGGTGCTAACGGAGCCAACTAGGAAAGGTGCCCTCCTAGACCTGTTGCTAGAAAACAGGGAGGGTCTGGTGGGAGATGTGGTGATTGGTGGCCGCCTTGGTCAAAGCGACCATGAAGTGGTTGAGTTCAAAATTTACGGTGACAGAAGGAAAAGTGCCACCAAAACCTCATCCCTAGATATGGGGAAAGCGGACTTCAGGCTGCTCAGGGAACTAGTCAGCAAGGTCCCCTGGGAAACTGCTCTTGAAGGCCTCGATGTCCACCAGTGCTGGTCATTCTTTAAGCGATGCCTCCTAGAAGCACAAGATCAGGCAATTCCTAAATATCGCAAGTCAGGCAGGCGGGGCAGGAGGCTGGCGTGGCTGACCAGGAACATTCTAATGGAGATTAGGCGGAAACAGAGAGTGTTTCGCTACTGGAAGGAGGGCCAGGTGTCATGGAAAGAATACAGGGATGCTGTTCGTGTTTGTAGGCAGAAAATTCGTGTGGCCAAAGCACACCTAGAGTTGAAGCTGGCTGTGTCTGTGAGAGAAAATAAAAAGGGCTTTTTCAGATACGTGAATGGAAAAAGGAGAACTAAAGCATACATAGGGCCGCTCCTTGATAGGGAAGGTCTCCTCACAGACAATGACATAGGCAAAGCAGAGACGCTTAACGCCTTCTTTGCCTCTGTCTTCAAAGCCGATGATGGGCTTCGGGACCCAGGGTGCCCTGAGCTGGAGCACCGGGACGGTGGGGATGACAAACTCCCAACCGACCCTGAACATGTGCGGGATTTGCTACTCCACCTGGATCCCTACAAGTCCATGGGTCCGGATGGGATTCATCCCCGGGTGCTGAAAGAGCTGGCGGACGTCATCGCGGAACCTCTCTCAATTATTTTTCAACGATCCTGGGAATTTGGAGAGGTCCCGGTAGACTGGAAGCTGGCAAATGTTGTGCCGATTTACAAGAAGGGTCAGAAAGAAGACCCTAGCAATTACAGGCCTGTCAGTCTCACGTCAGTGCCTGGTAAAATCATGGAGAAGATGGTTCTCGAACTTATTGAGGCTCACCTGGGGGACAAAGCAGTCATTGGTCCCAGCCAGCATGGGTTTGTGAAGGGTAGGTCCTGCCTAACTAACCTGATTTCCTTTTATGATAAGATCACCCGTATGATGGACCAAGGGAAACCAGCTGATGTGATTTTTTTGGACTTCAGCAAGGCTTTTGACACGGTTTCCCATAGGATCCTACTGGACAAAATGTCCACCATACAGCTAAATAAAAACATCATACGATGGGTGAGCAATTGGCTAACGGACAGGGCCCAAAGGGTTATGGTAAATGGGGCTGCGTCAGGCTGGCGGGCGGTCACCAGTGGGGTCCCTCAAGGCTCCATTTTAGGGCCGGTACTTTTCAATATTTTTATAAACGATCTGGATGTAGGAATAGAAGGTATTTTGAGCAAGTTTGCTGATGACACCAAACTTGGAGGAGTAGTGGACTCGAATGAGGGTGGAAAGGCCTTGCAGAGGGATCTGGATAGGTTGGAGAGCTGGGCGATCACCAACCGCATGAAGTTCAATAAGAGCAAGTGCCGGGTCCTGCACCTGGGACGGGGAAACCCTGGCTGCACGTACAGACTGGGCGATGAGACGCTGGAGAGCAGCCTAGAAGAGAGGGATCTGGGGGTCGTGGTAGACAGCAAGTTGAATATGAGCCAGCAGTGTGCCCTGGCGGCCAGGAGGGCCAACCGTGTCCTGGGGTGCATCAAGCACGGCATCGCTAGTAGGTCAAGGGAGGTGATTGTCCCGCTCTACTCTGCGCTGGTGTGGCCTCACCTCGAGTACTGTGTGCAGTTCTGGGCACCACAGTATAAAAAGGACATGAAACTGTTGGAGAGTGTACAGAGGAGGGCTACGAAGATGGTGAAAGGCCTGGAGGGGAAGATGTACGAGGAACGGCTGAGGTCACTGGGCCTGTTCAGCCTGGAGAAGAGGAGGCTGAGGGGAGACCTCATCACAGTCTACAACTTCCTCGTAAGGGGGTGTCGAGAGGCAGGACACCTTTTCTCCATTAACACCAGTGAGAGGACCCGCGGGAACGGGGTTAAGCTGAGGCAGGGGAAATTTAGGCTCGACATCAGGAGGGGGTTCTTCACAGAGAGGGTGGTTGCACACTGGAACAGGCTCCCCAGGGAAGTGGTCACTGCACCGAGCCTGTCTGAATTCAAGAAGAGATTGGACTGTGCACTTAGTCACATGGTCTGAACTTTTGGGTAGACCTGTGCGGTATCAAGAGTTGGACTTGATGATCCTTAAGGGTCCCTTCCAACTCAGGATATTCTATGATTCTATGATTCTATGATTCAAAGGTATACTAAGTTTGCAAACTATACTAAATTGGGTAAATTAGGGGGCTGGGCAACCACCAACAATATGAACTTTAACAACAGCAAGTGTTGGATTCTGCACCTGGGAAGGGGCAACCCTGGTTATACGTATAGACGAGAAGTTGGAGAGAAGCTCTGCAGAAAGAGATCATAGAATCATAGTATGGTTTGGGTTGGAAGTCACCTTAAAGATCATTGAATATCAACCCACCTGCTATGGTCAGGGAAACCTTCCACTAGACCAGGTTGCTCAATGCCCCATCCAACCTGCACTTAAACACTTCCGAGGATGAAGCATCCATAATTTCTCTGTGCAACATATTCCAATGATTCACCACCCTCTTGATGAAGAATTTCTTCCTTATATCTAATCTAAAACTACCCTCTTTTAGTCTGAAGCCATTATTCATTGTCCTATCACTACACTATCACTATCACTCTCCTGCTTTCTTGTAGACCCTCTTTAGGTATTGCAAAATTGTTGTAAGGTTTCCTTGGAGCCTTCTCTTCTCCAGTCTGAACAACCACAACTGTCTCAGCCTGTCTTCATAAGAGAAGTGCTCCATCCCCTTGATCATCTTTGTGGCCCTCCTTTGGACTCGTTCTAATACATCTGTGTCCTTCTTGTGCTGAGGGGCCAAAGAGCTGAATGCAGCACTCCTGGTGGGGTCTTACAAGAGCAGAGTAGAGGGGGAGAATCACCTCTCTCAACCTGCTGACCATGCTTCTTTTGCTGCAGCCCATGATACAGTTGGCTTTCAGGGCTGCAAGCACACATTGCTGGCACGTTAAGTCTCTCATCAACCAACACCCCCAGGTGCTTTTCTTTAGAGCTGATTTCAGCCCATTCTCTGCCCAGCCTCACTTTGTAGGTGGGATTGCCCCAGCCCACATGCAGGACCTATTGCATTTGGCCTTGCATGAGGTTCACACAGACCCACCTCTCAAGCCTCTCCAGGTCTCTCTGTATGGCATCCCTTCCCTCCAGCATATCAACCACACAACACAGCTTGGTGTCTTAGGCAAACTTGGTGAGGGTGCACTCAATTTCACCGTCGAAGATGTTAAATAGTTCCAGTCCAAGTACTGACCTCTAAGGAACACCATTCACTACTGATCTTCACCTGGACATTGAGCCATTGACCACAACTCCTTGAGTGTGACCATCCAGCCAATTCCTCACCAACTGATTGATCCATCCATCAAATCCTTGTCTCTCCAATTTAGAGGATCTAGAGGGGAAGACATAAGAGGAGTAGCTGAAGTAACTTGTTTTGTTCAGCCAAGAGGAGACTGAGGGAAGGCCTCATGATGACCTATAGCTTCGTCAAGAGAGAAGTGCAGGGTCAGGTGCTGATTTCTGCTCTCTGGTCACAGCTGCACAACCCAAGGGAATGGCGTGAAGTGGCATCAGGGGAGGTTTGGGCTGGATGTTAGGAAAAGATTCATCACCAAGAAGGTAGTCAGGCACTGGAACAGGCTCCCCAGGGAAGTGGTCACAGCACCAAGCCTGATGGAGTTCAAAAAATGTTTTGAAAATGTTCTCAGAAATATATATATATATATATATATATATATATATTTTGTGTGTGTGTGTGTGGTCCTGTATGGAGCTAGGAGTTAGACTTGATCCTTGTGGATCCCTTCCAACTCAGGATATTCTATGATTCTAATTCATAAAAGTGAAATAAATCAACTGACAGGTATACTCTATATCTGAGTCCTTAGAATGCTCATTAGTTTACCTAGACAAAAACAGGTAAATATTAAAGCACTGACATTTTTGTAGTCCTAACACCCAAATTTTGTAAGCAATGCACTGCTTTGTGCAGAAATACCCAGTGCTCATTCCAATATGATCAACTAAATGATAAGCATCAGCTTAAGAGATTTGAGTGTTATCATCACAGATATGTATACTGAAGTTAGTTGACAGTTTTCATATTATGGTCCTGTATAGACTGGAAAGCGTAGTCTGACAATATACCTGTGCTGGTAGAGGTACAATGAAAAAAACTGCAAGTGAAAGCGAAGTTTATATTGCCTTTCCTAGTCCATAAATTGCTTGAAAACTATTTGAATGCTTACATTTCCTTTTTACTGGAGAAATATTCCTAAGTTCACACATTGTTTTCTCCTCTTCATTTAAACCATTTTTCAGCGGATATTTTTCTAACATCTTGTAGTATTAATTTGTGGGAACTCTGAATCTCTGGATGTAGGTTTGCATCTGTTCAAGTGTGCATATAGGTGTGCATCTGTTCTACAGATGTAGAAGAAGTAAAAAACTATGAGAAATAAAGAATTTAACAACTTTGGTCCCAGTGTGCTTTTATCAGAGGAAATTAGGCATTTTGTGCAATAAATAAAATTTTCAAATATTTCTTTTTGAAAATCTTTTAATAAACATTATCAAAAATACATATCTGAACACTATTGGTTTTGAAGTTAGAGCTTCAATGAAACAGTGAGAGAATAATAACAACAGTAATGTGCTAGGATATACAATGATCTGTCATTCTGAGGTGTTAATATAATAATGACATTCAAACGAAGTAAATATGAGCACCTGATTTCATTTCATTATGCTAAAACAAGGAGCATGATTTAAGTGATTTTTTTTTTCTTTCTCTCTCTCTGTCTTTCCCCTTTTAACCACACCCAATTACTTCCTCCCCTTACATCTGCTATCTTTCTGTTTTACTTTTCAAGATCAGTTTCATAAGAAGAATTAATCCCCAGAACTGCACCGGAGTCAGATGGTGATGAGTATGTCTCTGAGTCATGTAACCTTTTTCCTGACTAATAAGTAATTTATTAATAGTTTTGACTGTTGTGTTTCACTGAAACAAGTGAGTAAAATGACTAGAAATATGGTACCAGAAGACAACTTTAAAATAAAATAAAATAATCTGAGTGGTGTGGCACATATAAAATGTGACCAATAGTTCTGGAAAGTCCCAGGGAAAACACAAAACAGAGAATGAAGATGAAGAAAAAGGAAAGAAAGCAAAAGAATAAGTCAATAAATTAAAGGGTGCAGTGAAATCATTGTTTTGAAGCAGGACAGCAATTTTGAATTATCTTCTGAAATAAAAAAAAAAAAAAAAATCACTCAAAGGGATAATGAATGAAGGTGAGAGACTCATCTTGCATGAGGGGGAACTTTCACTGACCATTTACACTGGTCAAGGGCACTAATCCTACCTGACCCTTGTGGAAGAACTGTGGACACTTCTCTGAGAGTAAAGACTGCAGCTCTTGCTGGGGGTCTGCAGCATCTACCCCTGTCCTGTCTGTTGCCCCCAGACAGATGGAGCTGCTGAAAGCAGAACCTGCAACGCAGACCTCAAATGGCAGGAAGGGCCTAAACATTTCCCCCGTGTCAGGGAAGGGGAGGAAGATGAGCACAGGAGTAGACTGCAACTGGTGGCTGAGCTGCATGAGGCAGTGAGAAGGCTATGTCACATCAGGGAGGATGAGGAAGAGTTAGGTAACTTGTTCCAAGAACAGTCTGTAGTGGACCCACAGTCCAGAACCAAACATCCAAAAACTAAAGTTTTGCATGAGCAGGTGATCTGGCAGGACCTACCACCCATGGGGGACCCACAATGGAGCAGTTTGCTCCTGAAGGACAGATCTCATAGTATAGTTAAGAGCTGCTGCCTATGGAAAGCCCATGCAGAATCAGTTTGGGAAGGATGGCGTCCTTGCTTCAGACTCCATGATGGAGCATAGGCAGAGAGTGACCGTGAAGGAGAAGTGGAAACGAAGCATCAGGGACTGTTTTCAACCACCATTCCCTGCTCCCCTATGCCACTTGAGAGGAGAACGTAGAAGAAGGTGGCGAAGCAATCGCAGAATGGCTTCGGTTGGAAGGGACCTTAAAGATCATCTAGTTCCAACACTCCTGCCATGGGCAGAGAGACTACCCACTAGATCAAGTTGGCCAAGGCCCCATCCAACCTGGCCTTGAACACCTGCAGGGGTGGGGCATCCACAACTTCTCTGGGTACTTGCTCTGGGAAGGTGGTTTTAGTTTGCTTTTAGCTTCTCATTGTTCTAGCTTGTTAGTAATAGGTAATAAATTATATTAATCTCCCTATCCTGAGTCTGTTTTGCCTGTATTATAACTGTTGAGTGATATCCTTGTCCATATCTCAATCCTTGAGCCCTTTCCATTGTATTTTCTCCTCCTTTCCCTTTGAGGAGGGGGAATGAGAGGGCAGTTTTGGTGGAGTTCAGCTGCCCAGCTTGGGTAAAACTACCACAGGGACATAGGTAGTTTTGTCTTCAATCTTCCTAGTCAGAGTGAAAGAAATTGAAAGGACCAGACGAAGATGGTGAATCGACTAATGTTTATGAGACTACTGATAACGGCCACAGATTTTGCTGCTTTGACCATAGGACTCCCTTTTGAGAAACCCACTCTACAGGAGTCAGATGGAGTCCATTTATCAGAGAAAGGAAAGAACATCTTTATTTTCAGGCTTGCCCAGCTTGTGAAGAAAGCTTTAAACTAAAGCTGCCAGGGGAGGGAAGCATTAAAGCTAGTATCAGCAGTGGCTGCCCAGAGACAGAAAAAAGAGCGGAGGTCAGCTGGAGAGCAATTGAAGGGCAGCACAAAGGAATGTCAGCCATTAAGTCAGTTTCATAGATTCATAGAATGTCTTGGGTTGGAAGAGACCTTAAAGATTATCTAGTTCCAAACCCCCTGCCATGGACAGGGATGCCACCCACTAAATCAGGTTGCCCAAGGCCCCATACAGCCTGGCATTGAACACCTCCAGGGATGGGGCATCCACAACTTCTCTGGGCAACCTGTTCCAGTGCCTCACTACTCTTACAGAGAAAAATTTCTTCCTTATATCTAATTTAAGTCTACCCTCTTTTAGTTTAAGAACATTCCCCTTTTTCCTATCATTATCTATACAAATAAGGAGTCCCTCTCCATCCTTTTTATAACACTCCTTTAGGTATTGAAAGGCCTCAGTGAGTTCTGCCTGGTTCCTTCTCTTCTGCAGACTGAACATCCCCAGCTTACTCAGCTTTTCTTCTCAGGAGAGGTGCTTCAGCCCTCTGATCAACTTCGTAGCCCTCCTCTGGACCAGCTCTAACAGGCCCACATCCTTCTTCTGCTGGGGTCCCCAAAACTGAATGTAGTACTTGAGGAGGGGCATCAAAATGGGAGAGTAGAGAGGGACAATCACCTCCCTCCACCTGCTGGTCACACCTCTTTTGATGCAGCCCAGGACACAGTTGGCTTTCTGGGCTGCAAGCACACACTGCTGGTTCATGCCAAGCCTTTCATCCACCAGAACCCCCAAGTCTCTTTCTGCAGGGCTGCTGTCAGTGAGTTCTTCTCCCAGTCTGTACTTCTGTCTGGGATTGTCCTGACCCAGGTGCAGCACCTTGCACTTGGACTTGTTGAACCTCATGCAGTTCACATGGGCCAACTTATCAAGCTTGTTCAGGTCCTTTTGGCTGGTACCCCTGCCTTCTTTGGTATCAACCGCACCACTCAGCTTGGTGTCATCTGCAGTCTTGCTGAGGGTGCACTCGATCCCACTGTCTGTGTCATTGATAAAGATATTAAATAGTACTGGTCCCAAGACAGACCCCTGAGGGACACTGCTTGTCACCAGCCTTCACCTGGACATAGAACCATTGACCACCACTATCTGGGTGTGGCCATTGAGCCAATTCCTTTTCCAGTGGATGGTCCACCCTTCAAATGCATATCTTTTCAATTTAGAGATTAGGTTGTCATGTGGGACCATGTCAAAAGCTTTACAGAAATCTAAGTAGATTACATCAGTCAGTCTTTGCTTGTTGACTGATGCAGTTACTCCATCATAGATGGCCACCAGATTGTTCAGGCAGGATTTGCCCTTGGTGAAGCCATGCTGGCTGTCTTGGATTGCCTCCTTGTCATACAAGTGCCTTAACACTGCCTCCAGGAGGATCCATTCCACGATCTTGCCAAGAGCAGAGGTGAGGCTCACTAGTCTATAGTTCCCTGGGTCTTCCTTTCTACCCTTTTAAAAAATGGGAGTGATGTTTCCCTTTTTTCAGTCACCAGGTACTTTGCCTGAGTGACATGTTTTTTTTCAAGTATGATGGAGAATGGCTTGACAACTATGTTAATCACTTCCCTCAGGACCCTGGGATGCATGTCATCAGTCCCCATAGACTTGCAGTTGTTAAGTTGCATTAGAAGATCCTGAAATTGCTCCTTACTTACAGTGGGAGGGACTCTGCTCTCCCAACCCCCGCCTAGAGGTTCGGGGACATGAGAGATGTGGAAAACCTGACCATTAGTGAAGACTGAGGCAAAGAAATTAAGTACCCCAGCCTTCTTCATATCCATTGTTATGAGTTCTCAGCCTGTCTTCATTTGTCAGAGGCAGTATGCTCTTCTTAGTCTTTTTTTTTCTTTTTTTCTTTTTTTCTTTTTTTTCTTTTTTTCTTTTTTTTTTTTTTTTCAGCCAATGTACCTGTAGAATCCCTTCTTGTTATTCTTTGCATCCCTCACCAAGTTTTGTTCTGTCAGTGCCTTGGCTTTCCTGATCCCATCCCCTGCACATCCAGACAGCGTTTTTGTACTCCTCCCAGGGCACACAGCCCTGTTTCCACTGTCTGTGCATTTCTTTCTTTTGTCTAAGTTTGACCAACAGGTCCTTGTTCATCCATGCTGGTTACCTACCTTCCCTGCTTGATTTATTACATATGGGAATAGAGAGCTCTTGTGCTCTAAGGAAAATATCCTTAAAGAGTTGCCAGCTCTGATCGGGTCCTCTGTCTCTAGTGTCCCATGGGATTTCATCCACTAATTTTTTGAACAGCTGAAAGTTTGCTCTTTTAAAGTTCAGGGTCTTGCTTTTGCTCTTAGCCAGGCCCATATCCCTTGAGATCACAAATTCATCCAGGGCATGGTCACTGCAATACAGACTTCCTCCAATCTTAACCTCTTTAATGAGCTCTTCTGCACTGATGAGTGCCAGGTCCAGTAACGCTTCTCCTCTGTTTGTGCATTGTCTTATACCTGGGTGAGGAAGTTGTCCTCCATGCACTCCAGGAGTCTCCTTGGTTGCTTTCCCAAGCAGATGCCTGTGTGTTTGAAGTTGCCCATCAGGATGAGAGCCTGTGAGCACGATGTTTATTGTAGTTGGAGCAAGAAAACCATATCCACAGGCTTCCCTTGATCGGGTGGCCTGTGGTAGACCCCAACCACAAGGTGTCCTTTGTCTGGTCCTTAATTTTTACCCACAGGCTCTCAACTTGCTCTTGGCTGTTTCTTAGAGGCAAGTCTTCACAATCTATCTATTTCTTAACATAGAGGGCAACACCCTCACCATTCTGTTTTTGAATATCTCTCTGTTAAAGCTTGTAGCCCTGCATTCCAATGTTCCATCTGTGTGATTCATCCCACCACATTTCCATGATAGCAATTAGATTGTAGTCTTCTAATTGCACTGTGGCTTCCTAATCCTCCTGCTTGTTTTCCGTGCTGTGTGCATTGATGTAGAGGCACTTCAGCTGGGCTATGGGCACATCACCTTTTTATAGGGGTCTTTACTAATTCCTATGGGATGAGTCAGAGGTGTTTCCCTGTTGTTTTCCAAAGTATCTGCACTCAGCGATTCTTTTGTGTCACTTACACATACAACCCCTTCCCCTGATAAATCTAGTTTAAAGCCCTGCTAATGAGTCCAGCCAGCTTGCTGCCTAAAGAACTCTTGCCCCACTTACTAACGTGTGCCCCATCCTGTGTCAACATGCCTGGTCTCTCAAAAGCACGCCCAATTTCATAGAACGCAAAACCCTGAACATAGCACAAGCTATGCAGCCAGTCATTCACCCGATCTGTATGCCACCTCCTCCTTAGGTCTCATTCTCCAACTGGGAGGATTGAGGAAAACACTACTTGTGCTCCTGACCCCTTCAGCATCTTTCCAAAGGACATAAAGTCCCCTTTGATGTTTTGGAGTCTCCTTGTCACAGCCTCAGTTGTTCCTACATGAAAGAACAGAATCGGTGATAGTCCTCTGGCTTGACCAAGCTCAGTACCCTCTTTGTTATGCCATGAATGTGGGCCCTGGGCAGACAGCAAACCTCTGGAGAGATTGTCTGAGTAGCAAATGGATGCCTCATTGCCTCTCAGAGAGGAATGTCCAATTACCAATGGTACTCGTTCTTATACACATGGTTTGTGGGTCCACTTATATACAGTTGCCCTTTCCTAGGTCTTGACTATTACCATTGTTGTTATTGACACCCTCTCCTTTTTTGAGCCCCAGAGCATTGTATCTGTTGTGTAGGGGCAATTCAGTGGCAAGGGGGAGTTTGCTCACTCTGCTCCAAGAGGAGGCAAGGGTCCGGCCTTCCCTGTCTTGTAAGTCCATCCATTCTGCTAGTTCGGGGTTGGAAGCCACCTTACCACCCCCTTGCAAGGATTTAAGGCAGGGCTGTTGCTCAGCCAGCTCATGATACGATGCATCGATCTCTCACTTGTATATCTGGATGCATTGCAACCTGCTGAGCTCCTCTCTCAAAATGGCAACTTGTTCAGAGAGTTCATCTAGCTGGTTACACATGCACCCACAACACCCGACTCTGCCTTCAGGCTGTAGGAGGACCTAAAGATTCTGGAGTTCCCTGCAGCAGATGATCTGGACAGCTCTTTCAGTCCTTGGGAGGTCTGTCTGGGTAGAGGCATCTGCCGGGGGGGGGGGGGGGGGGGGGGGGGCGGGGCGGGTAGCCCCTCCGTCTGGGTTTCAGTCTCAGCCTGACAGGTGCAGCTACTGTACACCACTTTTGCCTCACTAGAAAGCTTCTCCATGTTACCCCTGGAATAGATAGTAGAGAACAGTCAGCCTCCCACCCTTCCTGCACTTCCTGTCTGCACAAATTGCTATGCAAACGGCCGTGCCACTCCCTGTCTGACACATCACACCTTGTTCGCCAAGCACCTGGTCACCCACACTCCCTAAGGGCTGCCTTTGTATGACACAGAGGGGAGCTATCCTGGCTCCTCCAATGCCTTCTCAGCTGCCCTTGTGAGGGCTGCCAGCTGAGGTTCCCTCAGCTGCCTCAAGTGGCCTTGATGCAGGAAACCCCCTGCATACTGCAATCCCCTGCTCTGCTGCAGAACATGTCTGCCCTGGAGCTACTTGCCTTGTCGAGTCATTCTTTAGGGGCCCAGTTTGAATGTCTCTACACATAGCATAGAAAATAAGCAAGGGGAACTGGAGTTTTTAACTTGGTCTCAGGGCTACAATAGCATAGGCTTCAGTGAGATATGGTGGTATGCATGTCTCGCACAAATGAACTTCTGAGATAGATGCTACAAGCTCTTCAGAAGAGATAGGTAGGGAAGGAGAGGAGATGGGGTAGCCCTTTTTGTTAGGGAAGGTCTTGACTGTATGGAGCTGACATGGTATTGAAAGGGTCAAGTGTTTCTGTGTAAGAGACCGGGAAAAGGTCAGCAAGGGAAGTATTGCTGTTGGAGTACATTATAGACCACCCAATCAGGATGAAGAAGCAGACAAAATATTCTGTAAGCAGCTAAAAGTGCCATGATCACCAGTGCTAGTTCTCAAGGGAGACTTAACTTCTCAGACATCTACTGGAAATACAGTACTGCTGAGAGAAAACAGTCTGGGAGATTCATGCAGTGTATGGAGGATAACTTCCTGACACAGGTGGTGAGTGAATTGATTAGGGAAAGTGCTGCTAGGACCTGTTATTTGTTAACAGGGAAGGTCTCATGGGTAATATGTTGGTTGGAGACTGTCTTGGGCAGAGTGATCACAAAATGATAGAGTTCTCAGTCCTTGGGGAAGCAAGGAGGGTGGCTACTTTGGATTTCTGAGGGCAGATTTTCACCAGTTTAGGGACCTGTCTTCTAAAGGGCAAAGGAGACCAGGAAGGTTGGACATTCTTCAAGAATAAAATGTTGAAGGTACAGAAGCAGGCTGTCCATGCGTGCCAAAAGATAATTTGAAAGGGAAGAAGACCAGCCTTGCTGATCAGAGAGATTCTTCAGGAACTCATGAAGAAAAAGAGTTTATGACCTTTGGAAGAAGGGGCATGCAATTTAGGAGGACTACAAATATTTTGTGAGATTATGTAGGCAGAAAATTAGAAAGGCCAAAGTCCAACTAGAACTTAACTTGTCTACTTCAGTAAAAGACAATTTTCACATAAATGACAAAAGAAGGACTCCACACTATATTGGATGTGGGCGACGGGGGGGACGGGGGTGTCTGTGACAAAAGATGAAGAGAAGTGACAAGTCTGTCTGAAGTGACAAGTAATAGGACACGAGTAAATGGCCTTTATTGTGCCAGAGAGGGTTAGATTACATATCAGGAAGAATTTCTTCATAAGAGAAGTTGGTTAGGCATTGGAACATGCTGCTGAGGGAAGTGATGGAGTCCCCATCTATGGAGGTGTTGAAGAGATCTGTGGATAAGGTGCTTAGGGACATGGTTTAGTGGTGGTCTTGGTAGTGATAGGTGTTGGTTGGACTTGATGATCTTAAGTGTTTTTTCGAACCTAAATGATTCTATCATTCTATGATTCCCATCTACTAAGCATAAGACTAGTCTGGTTGCACGTGGAAGTTTCAGGAAGTAGAAAAATCATACGAGTTGAAATTATAATATGGACATGGGACATTACTGAGGTGACAATATGAGAGGTAAGTTATAAGCCAACTATGTAGGGAGAGATTGCTGATCACAAGTAGTTAGAGCAATATGTTATTTTTCCCAAATGAAATAACAATAACAACAACAAAACAACAACAACAGTAGTAATAATAATAATAATAATAATACACATATAAAATTCTGTTCCAGGGTAGTGTGGAATATATAAAGTTAAACAACAAATTTTTAGAGCATTAATGTAAAAAATACAGCAACCCATAGAGTTCTGCATAATTTACTTTCAGTGACTTTATGTAAAGAAAGAATTTGAACTTTTAAAAAAAATAAAATAAAAATGGAATCATGTTTTCTTGGAATTATTGCAAAGCATTATGAGAGGGAAAAATCATTCGGTCTTATTTATGTGACAGAAAATCCTGATATGCATAAGATATGTTTTCATCAGCTCAGAAGGATTTAGTTTTGTAATTTTATCTGTGGCAGTCTGTTAGTAAGACGAAATAACTGAATTATATATTAAGCACTTCAAAGAATAAATTTAGGAAGGTTGTAGATTGCAAAAGAAAACATATATTGATGTAGCTGTTGAAAGCACCAGATGAAAACCAAAACAAAACAAACCAAAACAAGCACAACAAAATAACAACCATGCACACACCCAAAAAATGAATTAAGTACTCAATCATGCATTCAGATAAAGGACAGAGAATGTAAGCAGAAAATTTTACTTGGATAAATCTTCAAGATTTATGGAAGTGTAGTGATTTAGGAAAGTGTAGTGATGTTTTCCTTCTTTTGGTTTGCAAATTTGTTGCTACAATGAGGAACATTTGCAAGTTCATTATTTTACCTTCATTCTGAACTCGTATTATTCTTCCAAGTGCAACGTCCTGCATCTGGGCCAGCACAAATCCCAAGCACAAATACAGGCTGAGAATGGATAGAAAGCAGACCTGATGAGAACGACCTGGGCGTGTTTTTGGATGAGAAGCTTGACATGAACCAGCAATGTGCACTTGCAGCCCTAAAAGCCAACTGTATCCTGGGCTGCAGCAAAAGAAGCATGGCCAGCAAGTCTCTCTCTCTCATGAGACCCCACCTGGAGTACTGTGTTCAGCTCTGGGGCCCCCAGCACAAGAATGTTCTAATAAACATGTATTAGAATTAGTCCAAAGGAGGGCCACAAAGATGATAAAGGGACTGGAGCAACTCTCCTATGAAGACAGGCTAAGAGGTTGTTCAGCCTGGAGAAAGCTGGGGAGGGACTCTTTGTCAGGGAGTGTAGTGATAGGATAAGGGGTAATGGCTTCAAATTAAAGTGAGTAAGTTTGGATTAGATATATGGAATGAATACTTCATCAGGAGAGTGGTGAGGCACTGGAACAGGTTGCTCAGATATGTTGTGGATGTTCCATCCCTGGGAGTGTTTAAGGGCAGGTTGGATGGGGCTTTGAGCAAGCTGGTCTAGTGGGAGATGTCCCTGCCCATGGCAGGGGGGTTGGAATTCGATGATCTTTAAGGTCTCTTCCAACCGGAGCCATTCTATCATTCTATGATGGCCAAATCTACTCTGATGAACCATTATGTATGCTCCATTACATTCTGTATGTACTGGAGGCACTGGTCTTTGGAGCTTGAAGTTGGTGACAATACATTTGAGAGCCTCTGGGTAAGGATTAAGGGACAAGAAAATAAAGTGGATGTCACAGTGGGAGTCTACTGTAGACCACCCAGCTAGGATGATGACACCAATGAACTATTCTTCAAAGAAATGAGAGATACTTCTAGATCAGCTGGCGTTGTCCTTATGGGGGATTTCAACCTGCCAGATGTCAACTGGGAACATTGCCACCAAAACTTCAACCCTGGATATGGGGAGAGCAAATGTCGGACTGCTCAGGGGACTTGTTAGCAAGGTCCCCTGGTAAACTGCTTTTAAAGTCATTGGGGTCCACCAGTGATGGTCGGTTGATATGTACACCTCTTAAGAGCCCAGGAATAGGAAATTCCAGAATGTCAGTAGTCAAGCAGGAGAGGCAAATGCTGGCCTGACTGAGCAAGGATCTTCTTCAAGAGCTTAAAAAGAAAGTGTATGGCAGCTGGAAGCAAGGTCAGGAGACATGGGAGAACTACAGGAATGCTACTCACCTTTTTCGAGAGAGAATTTGTGTGGGCAAAGCTCAATTAGAGTTGAAGCTGGCCAGCAGTGTGGGAGATTATATATATATAATAAATAAAATAAAATAAAATAAAATAAAATAAAATAAAATAAAATAAAATAAAATAAAATAAAAAAATAAAATAAAATAAAATAAAATAAAATAAAATAAAATAATAAAATATAAAATAAAATAAAATAAAATAAATAAAATAAAATAAAATAAAATAAAATAAAATAAAATAAAATAAAATAAAATAATAAAATAAAATAAAATAAAATAAATAAAATAAAATGGGGCCAGATGGGATCCACCCGAGGGTAGTGAGAAAACTGGTGGAAAAACTGGCCAAACCACTTTCCATCATTTATCAGCAGTCCTGGTTATCAGGGGAGGTCCCAGTCGACTGGCGGCTAGCAAACGTGACACCTATCTACAAGAAGGGCCAGAGGGTAGAGCTGGGGAACTATAGGCCTGTTAGCTTGACTTCAGTGCCAGGGAAGCTCATGGAGCAGATTATCTCGAGTGTCATCATGTGGCACTTGCAGGGCAACCAGGCGATCAGGCCCAGTCAACATGGGTTTATGAAAGTCAGGTCCTGCTTGACGAACCTGATCTCCTTCTATGACAAAGTGACATGCTTAGTGGACGAGGGAAAGGCTGTGGATGTGGTCTACCTTCACTTCAGTAAGGCTTTTGATACCATTTCCCACAACATTCTCCTCAAGAAACTGGCTGCTCATGGATTAGACTGGCATACGCTTTGTTGGGTTAGAAACTGGCTGGATAGCCGGGCCCAAAGGGTCGTGGTGAATGGAGTTAAATCCAGTTGGAGGCCGGTCACTAGTGGAGTCCCGCAGGGCTCAGTACTGGGGCCAGTTCTCTTTAATATCTTTATTGATGATCTGGATGAGGTGATCGAGTGCACCCTCAGTAAAGTTTGCAGACGACACCAAGTTAGGTGCATGTGTCGATCTGCTCGAGAGTAGGAAGGCTCTGCAGGAGGATCTGGATAGGCTGGACTGATGGGCTGAGGCCAACTGTATGAAGTTCAACAAGGCCAAGTGCCGGGTCCTGCACCTGGGGCGCAACAACCCCAAGCAGCGCTACAGGCTGGGAGATGAGTGGTTAGAAACCTGCCTGGCACAGAAGGACCTGGGAGTATTGGTTGATAGTTGGCTGAATATGAGCCAGCAGTGTGCTCAGGTGGCCAAGAAGGCCAACAGCATCCTGGCTTTCATAAGAAACAGTGTGGCCAGCAGGGCTAGGGAAGTGATTGTCCCCCTGTACTCGGCTCTGGCGAGGCTGCACCTCGAGTACTGTGTTCAGTTTTGGCCCCCTCGCTACAGGAAGGACGTCGAGGTGCTCGAGCGAGTCCAGAGAAGCGCAATGAAGCTGGTGAGGGGTCTGGAGAACCAGTCTTACGAGGAGCGGCTGAGGGAGCTGGGCTTGTTCAGCCTGGAGAAGAGGAGGCTCAGGGGCGACCTTATCGCACTCTACAGGTACCTTAAAGGAGGCTGTAGCGACGTGGGGATTGGTCTGTTCTCCCGTGTGCCTGATGACAGGTTGAGGGGGAATGGGCTAAAGTTGCTCCAGGGGAGGTTTAGATTGGATATTAGGAAGAACTTCTTCACTGAAAGGGTTGTTAGGCATTGGAATAGGCTGTCCAGGAAAGTGGTTGAGTCACCATCCCTGGAGGTCTTTAAAAGACGTTTAGATGTAGAGCTTAGTGATATGGTTTAGTGGAGGACTTGGTAGTGTTAGGTCAGAGGTTGGACTAGGTGATCTTGGAGGTCTCTTCCAACCTAGATGATTCTGTGATTCTGTGATTTTTCGCCTGTCTTCAATACAAGTGATGGGCTCTGGGACTCCAGCTGCCCTGAGTTGGAGTATTGTGACTGAAGGAACGATAAACTCCCAGTCAACCCTGAACTTGTGGGGGACTTGCTGCTCCACCTGGATGCATATAAGTCCATGGGGCCTCATGGCTTTCATCCCAGGGTACTCAGAGAGCTGGCTGATGTCATCATGAGACCTCTCTCAATTATTTTTCAATGGTTTGTGAATCTGAAGAGGTCCCAGTTGCCTGGAAGCTGGTAAATGTGGTCCCAATTTTCAAGAAAAACAAGAAAGAAGATTGTGGCAATTACAGGCCTGTCAGTCTCACTTCAGTGCCTGGAAAAATTATGGAAAAGATTATTCTGGGAGGTACTGAAAAATACCTAAAGGACAACACAGTCATGGGTCAGAGCCAACATGGGTTTACTAGGGGAAGGTCATGTCTGACAAACTTAATTTCCTTTTATGACAAGATCATCCAGCTAGTTGACCAAAGGAAGCCAGTTAATGTAGTCTTCCTGGATTTCAGTAAATCTTTCAATACTTTCTCTCTCAGTATCCTTCTGGACAAAATGACCATAATATTGTTAGATAAAGGCATAAGATGGGCGAACAATTGTTTGATGGGTCAGGCCATGAGGGTTCTTGTAAATGGGATTAGATCAGGCTGGTGACCTGTCACTAGCGGGGTTCCCCAGGGGTCCATTTTAGCACCAGCCCTCTTCAATATTTTCATAGACAATTTGGATGTAGGACTTGAAGGTTTTTTGATCAAGTACGCAAAAGATACCAAACTGCGTGGAGCTGCTGACTCC
>NC_137697.1:33986713-34063556 GCF_964034855.1 Anser brachyrhynchus
ATAGTTTGTAATTACCAGCTATATATACACTACATGATAGATTCATAATAGATTCCAAAGCTTTGAGACAATTTTCTGATGAACTAGCTACTTGTTCAGGCACAAAGAAAGAAGAGATAAAATACTTTTCCTAACCTCTGTAGCTGCTTTTTAGTAAAAACAGAAAACAAAATCCACAAAATGGACCAAAAAGAATCTCAAAGAAAATATCAGCCAGTAACTGTTTGCAGTTTTGCTTTGTTGATCACAGACATTTCATCTCTCTGTAGTGACACAAGTTATATATGTATGAACATTAATTTCACCTATTGCCAGTACTGAAAATCTACAAGAAATAGAAAAAAATAGATGGAATATGCATGGCCTTAAAGGGGAACATACTTTTTTTCTATTAGATTGTTATATAAATGTATACTCCAGCCATTACTTTGTCAGTTTCCATCAACATTTTTGTAATTTTAGTGGACACCTCTGTCAGTGTGTTTACAGTAGTGAATATCCAGCTCAGAAATGTAAGCAGCTTTGGTGGCATGGAATTGTGTCAGACACATACCTGCTTATTTCTGGCAATTGTTCCACATATTGTGAATAATAATAGTAGAAATATCAGAAAACTGTATTACATTTCACAATGGCTTAAGATTTCACCTAAAGATATTTCTTCCTTCAAATAAGAAAATAGAAAGCCAATCTGAAGTAAATGGAATGAGAAATAATCTGGCCCTAACTAGAAGCTAATTATGAAAATCAAGACAGTCTTTCTACACGTTTTAAAAAATGTAGATTTATGATTTCCATTCTTAGATGTTCCATTCAGTGAACAAGCGTGAAGAGTCAGTGTATATGACATTTGCCTTAAATATTTCTCAGTGCAGAATAAGTGATTAAGCTGTGCCCCTAATAATCACAGATGGAAGTCAGCACCCTGTAGCTACCAACAGCCACATTTAATCAGTTAATAACTGTGGATTAAACTTAATTCAGATTAATTTGTATTAGTATAGAATTTGTAACTCAATTGCTTTCATATTAATTTACATGTTGTCTAGACATGACATCATATTGACTCTTTGTTTGGTCCAAACACTAATTACAAACCTTGTAGCTAATGGATGCAAAACTTTCAGTTTAAAAACAAAACAGGATTTCTGTCTACACTGTACTGAGGACAGTTCAATATTGCAGTTTAGAGTTTTAGGCTTAGCATTGCCTGGGAATAGCACTTCTTCATTTGCACTTCAACCTCCTTAAACAAAGCATGTTGTTCCTTCATGAAGAATGTGGCTGTTGGAAAAGGAAGTTACTATCATCCATCAAAAATTGTTAACCTCAAATTCTTCTGGGAAAAAAAAAAAAAAAGAAAGAAAAAAAAAAGAGGAAATCAAAAGAGTTAAAGAGAAAAAAAAATCCCTGTTAACAATAACTGTTACGATGTAAATTGGACTGAAACACTGTCAAAGTTATTTTATCATTTATAGTTGTATCTATTCTGAGGGGTCTTTCACATGAACCTGAGCTCAGTTTTTACTTCTCTTGACAGAATTTGACTAATTCATTTTTAAAGCACGCTTAACAAATATAAGAAAAATAGTGGAAAACATCCTTGTCTTTCATTACCACAGTTTTTTATTATATACATTCTGTTTTTATAAGATACATGCATTCACATGCATGTTTCAAGACACATTCACGTATGTCTCAAGATTTTATATAAATATGTAAATATATGTAATTACATATTTTAAATATATGCATTTATATATTTTAAATGTATATTCACATATTTGTGTTTATATGCAACCCTGAGACACATGTGCATGTGTTACATGCATGTGCATATATATATATATAAACTTACACACATATAATATGTATATATGCATGTCTGTCCCAGGGTTACTTAAGAGATGTTTTACTGAGAATACATTCATACTTCTTGTTATATCTATTAGTAAAAGAAACTTACAAAAATAATTTTGAATTAATTGTTATAAATACCTATTACCTTGATTTTTTTCATAAACATTATTAATAATCAAGGAAAGCATATTTATATTACCCTGAAAATCTTACTAAGTATCTCTAAACTTTATTTTGTCTGTAGTGACTTCATAATAAATAAATAAATAAAAATAAAAATGCTTCAAACAAACATCAGAAAATAACTCAGAATAAGACACTGAGTTGATAACACCAACCTGGAATTTTGCTGTACTCATCATTTATCTTAATTTTGATGAGCAGAGGTAAAAACTAAAAAATAGAAACCAGTGTTTTTTTATTATATTTCTTTAACCTGATAATCTCCACATAGACTGCATAATTTGGGTTGCACAAAATAAGTATAATAACTTTTATGTTTATAAATAAGTCCGATAAATGTTACCAACTATAAGAAACGCTACTCGGGTACGTTCTTTACCTGCTGGACAAATAATGTTTGACATACTCATCTGTGGTGTGGTAGTGTCACCTAGTGGCCAATCCTGTCCTTCACCAAAAATGGCTTTTCCTAGTCTGTGCATCACAGCAGATCGCCTCCCATCCATGCAAAAGCCAGTTGCGGCATCCACTACCGTTGAAGCTGTAATATATCAGTCAATAGAATGACAGTCCTGTTTGCATGCCGCACTATGGGGTTACAATTTCAAAATAACTTCCACAATTAACGCTGCAGTTTTATGTCAGTGTCACAGATGATAGGCAGAGTCCTCACTTTACATATGCATAAACTTAGTTTTGTACATGACTATCGCCTACACATAAATTGAGGAGCTCAGCTTCTACCAGCCACACTTTGCAGCTGACATACTTGAACCTCAACTGAAAAGGACATTTTTAATTTATGACTTACTGTGTCAGGCACAGATTCTAAAAATATTGAGGGGATGAGCATGATGTACAAATAAACATATAAGATACAAAAGATACAAATTTTCAACATGCAAGATTCATAGTTCTGGGATAAAATTTTGATAATTAAGTGTATAAATTAATATCCATTAATGAGCTAGTTGTGATATTATAAAGCTAAGCTCTGAGGCTGAGCAAGAGTAAAAGATTTTTCTCTCTTTTTTTTTTTTATACACGTAACTAAAAAGTTGTTTTTCAAAAATGATTATGTGTGAAATAACGATATTAAGCTTAAGATGATGCCATTAGGTTGGATCCTTAAGAAATATAAATTGTATAGTACAGATGGATGAAAATATTTAAGAATCTTCTTTCTTCTTACCACAGATGAGCTAAAAAAAATGCTAATTAAACTTTTGTAAATTCATAACGTAATGACTCAATGAAAGTTTACAAAGTCACAGAGAATACTAGAACTATGAATTATTTTAATTAATGTATTTTATTAAATAAATTAATTATTTTTATTATTTTAATGTATTTAAGAATAATGTGAAACACATGAAAAAAAGCAGAGACAAATAAAGTGACAAATTAAGACCATCTAATTAACATCAAATTTTTGGTAGTTTTATTTTGTTCGATTCTTTTTGTTTGTGTTTTAATTTCTGCTTATAATAATAAAAGAAGCAAAAAAAAAATCCTCACAAACTAAATTTTATTTTTACTTTTACTTACCCCTCACATTTCTAAGTTAAAATTAAATAAATAAATAAATACCTAGGACAAAACCAACCAAAAATGACTGAAGGTATATGGAAGACTGTTATTGCAAATCTCAATGTTCAACGTGCTTTTGGAGAAAACTAACTAACTAACTAACTAAATAAATAAATAAATCCATTTGTATAGAAAGTTCCTGAACTTATTTTAAAGACATTATTTAGAGCTAAAAACACATACTGATATAATGAACTTCACCTCCAGAAAGTACATGCTAAACTAATATTTATGAAAAGGTATTAACCCTGCCAGCTTCAATCTTTTCAAGATTTTCTTTTCAAGAAAATAAATCTATGATGGCATCACCAGCTGGGTAGATGGGGGCAGAGCAGTGGATGTCATCTACCTTGACTTTAGCAAGGCTTTCGATACTGTCTCCCATGACATCCTGATAACAAAGCTGAGAAAGTGTGGGATAGACGAGTAGACAGTTAGGTAGGTTAAGAACTGGCTGACTGGCCGAGCTCAGAGGCTGGTGATCGGCAGCACACAGTCCAGCTGGAGACCTGTGACTAGCAGTGTTCCCCAGGGGTCGGTGCTGGGTCTGGTCTTGTTCAACATCTTCATCGACAACCTTGATGAGGGAATAGTGTCTGCCCTCAGCAAGTACACCGATGACACAAAGCTGGGAGGAGTGGCTGACACCAGAAGGCTGTACTGCCATTCAGCGAGACCTGGACCGGCTGGAGAGATGGGCAGGAATAAACCAAATGAGGTTTAATAAGAGCAAGTGCAGAGTCCTACACCTGGGAAGGAACAACCGGACGTATCAGTACAGGCTGGGGGATGACCTGCTGGAGAGGAGCTCTGAGGAGAAGTACCTGGGGGTCCTGGTGCACGACAGGTTGACCATGAGCCAGCAGTGTGCCCTGGTGGCCAAGAAGGCCAATGGGATCCTGGCGTGCATCAAAAGGAGTGTGGCCAGCAGGTCAAGGGAGGTGATCCTCCCCCTCTACTCTGCCCTGGTCAGGCCTCACCTGGAGTACTGTGTCCAGTTCTAGGCTTCCCGGTACAAAAAAGACAGGGATCTCCTGGAAAGAGTCCAGCGGAGGGCCACAAAGATGATACGGGGCCTGAAGCATCTTCCCTATGAGGAAAGGCTGAGAGACCTGGGTCTGTTCAGCCTGGAGAAAAGAAGACTGAGAGGAGATCTCATCAATGTGTAGAAATACCTGAGGTGTGGGAGACAGAGGGACTTGGCCAACCTCTTTTCAGTGGTTTGTGCGGATAGGACAAGGGGTAATGGCCACAAGATGGAGCACAGGAAGTTCAGCACCAACATGAGAAAGAACTTCTTCACGGTGAGGGTGACGGAGCATTAGAACAGGCTGCCCAGGGACGTTGTGGAGTCTCCTTCTCTGGAGGTATTCAAGGCCCGTCTGGACGCCTACCTGGGCAGTCTGCTCTAAGGAACCTGCTTTGGCAGGGGTGTTGGACCCGATGATCTTTCGAGGTCCCTTCCAACCCCTTTGATTCTGTGATTCTGTGAAATGCAGAAGTCTCAATAGTTTTAGAGGTACACTAACTCTGGAACTTTTCTTACAGCGTCCTGTTTCTTTCTTGTATAAAGACAAGAAAAGACAAGACATCAGGAGAGTAAGCAGTTTTCTACTATTAATGAAACACGAGTAAAGACTTCCCAGATGCTGCTGAATTCCTCTGAAAATGTAATTTACTTTCTGTCTTTATCCCTGCTTTTTATAAGGGTTATATTAAATATGCCTCTTTGCCATTGTCTCTTCTTTAAAGTAGATGGTGATGGTTTAGTATAAATGTAAAGGTTTAGATTAAAATTTGTTCAATATCTTAGACAACTTTATAAATTAAAGGTTTGTGGATAACCTTCAGGTGTTCATTGACATCATGGCCTGGGGATAGACTTTGTTAAGTTCTCATGTCTTTATAGGACTCTGAAGTGAATCAATTCTTAAGTTTCTAATTGCTCTGCAGTCATATTTTCAGTGACTGGAGATCTTAATCAAGATGTTATTAGTCATACCCCACGGTCAAGACCAGGATGAAGTCAGAAAAAATTCGCTCTACTATCCAAAGGAAGCAAAAGAGCAAAGGGCAAAGCTAAAAACTTCATATAATAGTAACTCCTGGGAGCCCAGGAATCATGAGGAAAGGAACATGAAAGAAGGGCCACAAACTGGGAATCAGGATGGAATGCATCATTATTAGCACCATAGAATCATAGAAGTGTTGAAAAAAGACCTCCAAGATCATAGTCCAACCGTTCCCCTACCACCAATATTACCCAAGAAACCATGTTCCTAAGGACCACATCCAACTTTTCCTTAAACACCCCCATGGATGGTGACTCTACCACCTCCCTTGGAAATCCATTCCAATGCCTAACCACTTCCTGAGAAGAAATTTCTCCTAATTTCCAACTTGTACTATTGCTAGTTACCTGCAACAAGATGCAGACCCCCAGCTCACCACAACTTCAAAAACATCCTTAAACACAAAAACTTGGAACAAGACAGAGTTTTGAGGATTTTCTCTAGCTAAGAGCAGCTGGTAGGATTCCCACACAGATGGGGAAAATATCAGTCACACTTGCAGGAATACACCTGGAATCCTGGGGAGCTAGCAATGGGTTCAGTTGTCTTGACTCACCTGCAAGGATCTCTGAATGACAGTGCCTGACAGTGCCTATATGCAACCTGAAAAAAAAAAAAAAAAAAGAAAAAAGAAAAAAAAAAAGGGATTAAAACTATTTTTTTTTCTGGAAAATGCAAACCTTTACTCTAAGTTTTACTGTGATACAAAGATTCTATTTTTGTGATATAAAGGTTCTATTTTATTCCAGTCTACAAGACTTCCCATGGCACAAAGACTTGCAGAAGTTTGCTGTAGGACTACTTACAACCCTTCTTCACTGCGTTGCCATCTTTTCCACACATCTTAGGGCATCTTAGTGCCCCTGCTATTAATATGAGAAAAGCTCCCATTAACGTATTTCTCGGAATGCATTTTTTTAAGTATAGAGGAACACAGAGGAGTTGACAGTTTGGAATTGAAAGGGCTCCTTTGAGTTAAGGTTTGCAGAGTCTCTGCAGACAGGTTATATGTCACATATGAACGAGCACAGGGGCTCTGGTGGGGCAAAGCAAACCTAACTCCAACTGAGCACATTGTGCCCCTTTCCTCACACTTCTAAATATTCAGCTCTTCTTCATGTATGGAAGAAGGACATGGAGGTGAATGCCTTTGGCAGGAATGTTTTTTTGTTCCCTACACATGTACTTGGGACTGAATGTCTTACCTTGTCTTTAGAGCTCCTGCCAGCCCTGTACCACCAACCAACCAATGAAACCCATAAGACAACAGGAATTACACTGTTATGGAGGAGATTCTGCACTGAGACACAGTTACTGCCTCAGTAAGTAAGGGTTGCATTAGGCTGTTTTTCCAGGCTCTCCATCTGCATATCTGCAGGAGAAGTATGCATGTGTACTATATCTGAGACCTACTTATGTAGAAAGAGACAGTTGCATATTCAAATATGCAAAAAATATAGAGCATCTGTTTAGGTCCCCATGGTAAATATTACGTTTTGTAACTGCATTCTTCATAGGTATCTGTATTTGTTAATCTTACTTGAACTATTCTCAATTGTTAATGTTGTTATATCCTCATTCAGATGTTATTCTCTCAAGAAAATGTCACTTGACTATTTCTTTCTCAGACAGGGACTGGTCTGAAGGCCTCACATGGCAACTCTGATTCTCTCCACTGACCTAAATAGACTTATGACCAGAAGGCAGTGGTATTCAGTCCTCTTGAAAATTAGAATTTTTTTTTGTTTGTTTGTTTGTTTGTTGTTTTTCATTTTTGGCATCTCCTAGGGGAAAAAATAATAATAATTAAAAAAAAAATTCTTTGGTTTCCCATCCAAAAATGTGACCTCAATGTGATTGTACTTTGGGCTGCAAGATTGTTCTTTGAATGCACAGAGTTATGAAACGTAAGTGGTTGACATCTTCTGTACTCTTCCAAGAGTGTACTATCCACCACACTCTAGGCTAGTCTGAGGTAGACACTTCTAGTATCTACTCTTAGAGTTGCATTGTACTGTGTAAAATAATGTAATTTTGGTCAAGATCTTTGACTACAGTTCTTCCAACTCATGTGTTCATGCCAACAGTTAAGCTAAAGGCTTGCTAGCCCTCTTTCTCTTGCTCAGAGTTTTCAGAGAAGTATTAGATAGCAGAGGTTAAAGGATTCCTCTCTGAGTTTGCTGAGCAATCCAAGAGAGTTTCCTGGATCCAAATCCACCAGAGTGAATTTGCCTAAGTTAAGAGAGATTTGGTCTGAAACCCTGCTCTAAACCAGGATAAATCTGAGGTTTGGCTTCCCAACCCCACTGCTGCTTCTTTGTATCTTTCCTGAGTACTGCTCTAAGTCCTAGCTTCCATTTCGACCACATTCTACAATATCTTGTCCTGTAGAACCTCAGTCATCACTTCTGGTTCCTATGTGTATTATAAATAAAAAAGAGAACTTATTTATTTGAACACTAATGTGCATACATTTGTAGATAGATACATACAGAAACATAATTATTTTGCTATCCATTTTTCATAGTTACATTTTAAATAAAGCTTGTGTATCAAAATATCGTCAAATTAAATGTTTGAATGTGTGATATTTATATGTTTTTTTTTTTGCAATGGACTAAACTGAACATTTCCCATTGCTTTTACTAAGTAGATGCAAGAAAGGATTGCTTCAATAGTCCTAATTTTGTTTTGTTTTAGAAAGAACATATAGCTCTAGGAACATCTGTAAAAGTTCTGAAGTATATATGGATATGAATATGAATAATATACATATAATGTATATAACCTGCCATACAGCTTTTTTTGAGGAAGCTGAGTGGCAATCTCACTTGTGACTGTTTGTCAAACGTCCTTTTATTACTTGCTATTCTGATATTGCAGAAAGGTGTTGTAGGAAGACTTATCTGTATTTATGCATGTGATTTTCTCTATTTCCCACTTTCTAATTTTCCACATTCAAAATCAATATATGACCAGCCTAACCAAAAGTAAATCCTCTGGGATTTATACCTCATAATAGATTAGTACTTTGTCTTATTTTGCAATAAATGTACAATGAATGAGAAGACTGAATGAAATATTCTTTTACTGTTCTGGGGAGGGGGAGAAAGACCAGAGTCCGTGTTTGGAATTCATTTCCACCAACAAGAGTAGCAACAAGGGAAAAGCCTTTAAATGCCCTTCAGCAGAAACTGGCAGTCAGGGGAAACAGCAGAGCCTTTTGCTCACATCCTTTGCTGTAAGATGTCTAAGTATGTCAAGTCTTTCTTCTAGCTGTCAATGTCGACTTTGATCATTAATATATTTTCTTGGCAAAAAGATAATATAACCTCTTTCCTTAGAAGTTTGTGCTTATGCAGTTCACATCTTTCTACTGCATTCTCAATATACTAACCCAGCTGCATTTCACTTCATTTAATAAAGTACATTAATTAAATCAGCTCTTCTTATTGCAGAAATGTTAAGAATCAATCAAGAACCATTTGTTTTTCCTTATGTTAATGTACCATTTTCCCAGATAATTTCTTGCAGAAACATTTGTAAAAGGATGTCATCTACTTTAAAATAATATTTAAAATATTTTACTTATTAGGGGATTCTGCTACTGTTATTGATGACTCTTCAAGGAGATTCTGGCAGAGCAAATATTTATATTGACAGCATAGATGTCAAACTACAACCAGCACTAACCAATGGATTATTTCTTGCTCATAGAGAGCATAATCTAGTGCCTTCTGAGATCCACTAATCTGTGTATGAAAGGAGAAGCCTTTTGCAGAACCATATGACTCACTACCTTTTTGTTGTTGTTGTTGTTGACAGATATGGGGGTAACATTTTGTTTACCCTAGCACCAACACAAAGAACACTGATATAAATAAGGCTGTCTAATGCTTTTGATACCCCATTTTATATTTCTTTGTCAAACTTCAGCTCTTCAGGTTGAAATTTTCCATGTTAGCTGTCTGTTTCAGGCTGACCTTTTCTTAATATCAGCAAATCCAGACCAGACATTTCTCAAAATGAAGTTTTGAAGCTATATCTCCATGTTTAAGTGGCTTTATGTTTACAGTGAAACAAAAGTAGACTCATACTTTGGAAAAGCACTCAGTTATCCCTCAGAGGATCACAAAAGCATAACACTAGTCACACACCATTTTTTATCTGTATTGAACATATTTAAGTATGGTGAAGTTCATTACCTAAACCCAAGTGACATTTTCTTCGCATGGAAGCTAAATTACCTATGCCAGACCCCCAGCAATTCGGTCTCCTAAGTGGAGACTGGTCCCAAGATTAAGTAATTGAAAAAATTATTAGCACAGACAGGGAAAAATAAAAATAAAAATAAAAATAAAAATAAATAAAAAAGGGCCTGTCTGTGCATCCTTGTATGACCAGAGATATGTGCATCAAAGTTGGACTACCAAAGTAAACTTCATCAGCTCCATGATGAGTGTCACTTTCCATCCCAATGGAATTTTGCATTGATAAATAATATTCTTTTTCATATCTTCAGTAGTTGAAAAGTTCTTGCATTTTCTCTGTAGAAAATATATGTCATGAATTGAGGAAAATTACAGATATCCCTTTTCAAAAATGTTTTGCCTGGTGTGCAAGTGTGTACAGGTGTGGTACAACACTAAACAAATGTCAATTGTGAAAGGAAGAAAAAATTCTACAATATATAAATACATATTAATTTAAAAGTGAGAAACAAACAAGAAAAAAAAAACACAAAACAAAAAACTCCTCCAAGTCTTGTCTAAAAGCTTGACTAAGTAACTCCTGCTACCTTGAACTGATAAATCTGTCAACACATCAGAGATATCAGATTCCCAAAGAATGGATCCTTTCTTGGCAGTCTGGAGAAGATTTAAAAGTTCCAACAAAAGGGATTCATGCAATCTTAAGCTTTGTAATAGAAGGGATGAAATAATTTCTTATATATCATTAACACACTAGAATATTCACATCAAGTTCTCTTCCATGAAGGGACAGCAGCAAACTAGAAAGGATGTTAAAAAGAAAGGTTAGCATGGTACAGTCGATAAAATGTAACTGTAGAAAGAATTCTCTAGTTCTCGAAAAAGAATTAGAGAAAATATCAAAGTCAAGCACTAAGTTATGATGGTGAACTGGTCAATTCAACAGCTGTTTGCCTTCAAAGATCTTGGAACAATGGATTTTAAGTCTGGAAAAGCCTGAGGGGTTGTCAGACATCCAGGCTGTTTCTAGCCTACTGTCAAACAACGGCCCTTCCAACTGAAGTTCTTAAAGCTTTTCTGAGCACCAATTCTCCAAGGTGGAAGTAATTCTTACTACAAATTGCCCTGTACTAGACAAGGCTCTCTGGCTTCTTTTATCCTACGCCAGTTGTAGAAGAATTTGATGAAACTCATGTTTCTTGCCATAGGCTTCACAAATACTGCCAACAAAAGTAAAAGGCAACATACTGAATTTCAAGAAGCTGCTGTCTCAAATGACTGTATAACCTCATTTACTGTGAAACTATCTGATTACGGTCAGCTGGATCTGACAATTCTAATTTAGGAAGAATAGTGCTCATTCATTCAATTATTTCATGATAAATGTGTGGTGGATTTTTGTTTGTTTGTTTCCTGATTATTAAAATAAATAAGAAGGTGATTGTTCAGGAAATTGATATCTTATATTGTGAATTACACAAAATTGGTAGATGAGCAGAAGAAACTCAAGTTTAGTATCAGCACATTAACGTGATCAGCCACAAGAAAGTCTCATTGGAGATGCTCAGACAAAATGGTAGATGTTACATGAGGACATGGAACAGATTGCCTAAAAAAGCTGTTGCCCAGAGACATCCTGGAATGGATTGCTCAGAGTTGTGGATGCTCCATCTCTGGAAGTGTTCAAGGGCATGTTTGATGAGCAACCTGATCTAGTGGAAGGTATCTCTGCCCATGGAAGATATCCCTGCCCATGGCAGGGGGTGTGGAACTATATGATCTTCAAGATCCCTTTCATCTCAAACCATTCAATGATTCTATGAAATCTAACACATAGGCTGAGTCTTCAGAAGCTTCCTACAAAAATAAGCTCTATGAACTGTGGCTGTTGTAATAAGTGGTGATATCTGTGCAATTCCTGTTATGAAGAATAATGTACTACATAAAGGCAATCACAAACGATACATCATCTACATTTTTTTTCCATGGAATCATACAATCATAGAATATCCTGAGTTGGAAGGGACACATAAGGATCATTGAGTCCAACTCCTGGCTACACACAGGTCTACACAAAAATTCTGACCATATCACTAAGAGCATAGTCCAAACGCTTCTTAAACTCTGACAGGCTTGGTGCCATAACTATGTCCCCGATGAGCCTGTTCCAGTGCTCGACAACACTCTCAGTGAAGAACCTTTTCCTGATATCCAGCCTGAACCTCCCCTGTCACAGCTTGATTCCATTCCCTCAGGTTCTATCACTGGTCACTAAAGAGAATAGACCAGCGCCTGCCCCTCCACTCCCCCTCATGAGGAAGCTGTAGACCACAATGAGGTCTCCCCTCAGCCTCCTCTTTTCCAGGCTGAACAGGCCAAGTGACCTCAGCCACTCCTCATATGTCATCCCCTCTAGGCCATCTTTGTAGCCCTTCATGTTTTCATGTCTTTTTTGTACTGTGGTGCCGAGAACTGAACACAATACTTGAGGTGAGGCCGGACCAGCGCAGAGTAGAGCAGGACAATCACTTCCCTCGACCGACTAACAATGCCATGCTTGTTGCACCCCAGGATACAGTTGGCCCTCCTGGCAGCCAGGGAACACTGATGGCTATTGTTCAGCTTGCTGTCAACCAAAACCCCCAGATCCCTTTCTGCAGGGCTGATCTCCAGCATCTCATCCACCAGTCTGTACAGATAGCCAGGGTTGCCCCTTTCCAGGTGCAGAGTCCAACACTTGCTCTTTTTAACCTTCATCTTATTGGTGATTGCCCAGCTCTCCAATCTGTCCAGATCTCTTTGCAAGGCCTTTCCAACTTCAACAGAGTCAATGACTCCTCCAAGTTTAGTATCATCAGCAAATTTGGTCAAAACACCTTCTAGTCCTACATCCAAATCATTTATGAAAACATTGAGAAGAACTAGCCTTAAAATGGAGCCATGGGGGACCCCACTAGTGACAGGTCACCAGCCTCGTATAACCCCACTTACCATAATTCTTTGAACCCTAACCATCAGCCAATTGTTCATCCATCGTATTAAGTGTTTTTTATCTATCTGTATGCTGGATATTTTGTCCAGTAGGATCCTATGAGAAACTGTATCAAAAGCTTTACTGAAATCCAAAAAGATTACATCAGCTGGCTTCCCTCGAATGACTAGGTGGGTGATCTTATCATAAAAGGAAATCAAATTTGTCAAACAGGACATACCTCTTGTGAACCCATGTTAGCTGTGACCAGTGACTGCATTATCCCCCAAGGGCACTTCAATAACTTCAGGGATAATCTTCTACATAATTCTACCAGGCACTGACATGAGACTGACAGGTCTGTAGTTACCAGGGTCTTCTTTCTAGCTTTTCTTAAAAACTGAGACCACATTTGCCTACCTCCAGTCAACTGGGACGCCTCCAAACTCCCAAGACTGTTGAAAAATAATTGAGAGAGGCCCTGCGATGATATCAGCCAGCTCTCTGAGCGCCCTGAGATGAGTTGCATCCAGACTCATGGACTTGTATGGGTGCAGGTGGAGCAGCAAATCCTTCACACTCGTTCAGGGTTGGCTGGGAGTTTATCATTCCCATTGTCATGGTCCTTCAGTTCAGGGCACCCAGGGTCCTGAAGCCCATCATCGGCATTGAAGACAGAGGCAAAGAAGACATTAAATGCCTCTGCTTTGCTTATGTCCTTGTCTGTGAGGTGAACATCCCCATCAAGCAGTGAACCTGTTTTCCCTAGTCCTCCTTTTTCTGTTCACGTATTTTAAAAAGCCCTTTTTATTTTCTCCCACAGACCTGGCCAGCTTCAACTCTTATTGGGCTTTGGCTGCATGAATTTTCTCCCTACAAAGGCAAACAACATCCCTGTAGTCCTTCCACGTGGCCTGACCCTGCTTCCAGTGGCCATACACTTTCTTTTTGTGCCTAAGCTCCAGAACAAAATCCCTGGTCAGCCAACCCAACCTTCTGCCCCTCCTTCTTCATTTCCAATATTTTGGAATTGCCTGATCCTGTGCTTTTAGGAGGCAGTGCTTACAGACTGACCAACACTGATGGATGCCATTGCCTTCAAAAGCAGTTTCCCAAGGGACCTTGCTAATTAGTTCTCTGAGCAGCCTGAAGTATGCTCTCCCCATATCCAGGGTTGAAGTTTTGGTGGCAGTTTTCCTCCTTTCACCAAAAAATTTAAACTCAATTACTTCATGGTCACTATGACCAAGATGGCTGCCAATTGCCACCTCCCCCACAAGACCTTCTCTGTTCTGCAGCATCAGATCTAGGAGGGCACCTTTCCTGGTTGGTTCCCTTAGTACCTGCACCAAGTTATCACCGAAGTGCTTTAAGAACCTCCTGGACCTGCTTGTGTCATCTGTGTGATATTCCCAGTTGACGTCTGGCAAGTTGAAGTCCCCAGTAAGGACAAGAGCAGTTGATCTCGAGGTATTTCTTAGCTCCTTAAAGAATAATTCAACAGTGTCATCATCCTGTCTGGGTGGTCTGTAAAAGACTCCCACAATGACATCCCCTTTATATGTTTCTTGTAATCCTTACGCAGAGGCTCTCCACTTTGCCATTTCCAGCTGCAAGTTCCACACAGTCCAGCCCTTCCTTTACGTACAGCGGCACCCACCTTCTTGCCTGCCCTGCCTGTCCCTCCTGAGGAGTCTGTAACCATGTATTGCAACACACCAGTTACAGGACTCATCCCACAATGTTTCGTTTATGCCAATGATATCACAGCTCTGGGAGTGGGCCAAGACTCCTAGCTCACCCAGTTTATTCCTCATACTGCATGTGTTTGTGTAGAAGCATTTCAAATACACCCTGTTGTAGGCAGCACCTCATGGAGCAGACCGAAGTGCCTCAACAGCACACAGTCCCTCTGATTCTGGCACGCCATCCATTAGCTTATCACCAGTGGGCCTGTTTTTATCCATTTCCCCCTCTGACTCTAGTTTAAAGCCCTATCTATCAACCGCGCTACCTCCTGGACAAAAAACCTTTTACCCCTCTGAGAGAAGTGCATCCCATTTGATGCCATCAGGCCTAGTGTCACATAGACCTTCCCGTGATCAAGAAACCCAAAGTTCTGCTGCTTGCACCAGTGTCAAAGCCAAATATTGATGAGCCGAGTCTGCCTGTCAACACTGATCCCTCCTATCAGAAGGGCAGAGGCAAACATGACCAGAGAAAGAGAGCGAGAAAGAGAGCGAGAAAGAGAGAAAAAGAGAGAGAGAGAGAGAGAGAGAGAGGGAGAGAGAGAGAGAGAGAGAGAGAGAAAGAAAGAAAGAAAGAAAGAAAGAAAGAAAGAAAGAAAGAAAGAAAGAAAGAAAGAAAGAAAGAAAGAAAGAAAGAAAGAAAGAAAGAAAGAAAGAGAGGGAGGGAGGAAGAGAAAGGAAGGAAGGAAGGAAGGAAGGAAGGAAGGAAGGAAGGAAGGAAGGGAGGGAGGGATGGAGGGAGGAAGGGAGGGAGGGAGGGAGGGAGGAAGGAAGGAAGGAAAGAAGGAAGGAAGGAAGGAAGGAAGGAAGGAAGGAAGGAAGGAAGGAAGGAAGGAAGGAAGGAAGGAAGGAAGGAAGGAAGGAAGGAAGGAAGGAAGGAAGGAAGGAAGGAAGGAAGGAAGGAAGGAAGGAAGGAAGGAAGGAAGGAAGGAAGGAAGGAAGGAAAAAAGAAAAGAAAGAAAGAAAGAAAGAAAGAAAGAAAGAAAGAAAGAAAGAAAGAAAGAAAGAAAGAAAGAAAGAAAGAAAGAAAGAAAGAAAAAGAAAAAGAGGGCAAGAGAGAGAGAGAGAGAGAGAAAGAAAGAAAGAAAGAAAGAAAGAAAGAAAGAAAGAAAGAAAGAAAGAAAGAAAGAAAGAAAGAAAGAAAGAAAGAAGAAAGAAGAGAAAATAAAGGTAAATAGAACAAGAAAGAAAAAGAAAAAGAAAAAAAAAGAGAAAAATAAAAGAGAAAAAGTATTGAAAAAGAAATAGAAAGAAAAAGAAAAAGAAGAAAAAGAAAAATGAAAAGAAAAAGAAAGGTATAAAAAAGGTAATTAAAAATGTATTTTAAGCATTAATTTTCTACTGTCACAAGTGAACACCATATTTACGTGTTGTCATAAACTTCTAAATTTAAGTTCTTTCATTGGACGAGGAACAAAATGTCAGTGTTTTCTGTTATTGTTTGTTTTTTTTTTATTTTTGTATATGTTTTTATTAATACTAGGCTTCTGGTGTAGCTGTAAAATCTCGAAAATAAAGTACCCAAGAAAACTGAATTATTTTTATTGGTAGTCCATAATTTGAAAATAATATTAATGATAGTTTCTTGAAAGTATCAGAGGACTTTTATCTTTGAATGAATACTTATAAAATGCTCCAGCAAAGCAGACTGATGATCCAAGTAAAAAACTTGCATGAATGTAATCAGGAATTCAACGATTTCCAGTTCTGAAATGCAGGCGGCAAGCCATAGCACACCTATCTTTTATTTCTCCTCATTCCATTTATTCCTGCTTCATCACTCTTTTACACTGCATGATCTCTAATCTCATCCCCATATTTGCAGAAGTCAATTAAAAGTGAAGTTGAAGAAGTTGATTAAAAATGAGGTATTATACCAGAGCCCATTACCTGCAGAGTTCAACTTTTGAAGGGTCTCTTTTTGGTACTCTCTCTTCTCACAAGAAGAAAATATTTTGTCTTTTTCTCTCTTTCTGTCTCTTTCTGTCTCTCTCCTCTGTGCTCTGTTTCTCTCATTGTCTGCATTTTTCCTGCTATGCTTTGTGACTCTGCCATTTCCCTGCCCTCTAACACCTCTACTCTTTACTTCATCTTTATGCACATACAAATACCCACAAAGACCACTTCAGAACTGATGCCAGAAGTTTTCAGGATATCTCTTATCATAACCAGACAGCAAGAACTCATATTAAGTCACTTTAAATGGAATTTCTTATTGAAAATCCACAATTCAAACATGCTTTGACCATAATTATGAGCCACTAGTGAGCAAGAAATTTTCATCTTTCACTCTACAAACAGCACCATATGGTATCTCTCTATCCCATAGTAATGTATTCAGTGTGAAATTTCAAGCTTCTTTATTCCTCTCTGCTTATAGCACTCACTAATCTTTACATGAATACACGCCTTCATTTATATGTGATATCCATTTTGTCTTTTCATCTTCTGCGTCATATATCCCAACCTCTCTTGTTTTTCTTGTAGTATATATCAAAAGGTATACATGGCAGCAAAAATGCATCCTAGATTTTACACCTTCCATCATTTCACTTAGCAACTGTTCACACTCAGTAAGTTTTTTTCCCCAAAAAAAAAACATCTTGAACTCCATAATCTAAAACACCCATTGGTTGTGTATACATCTGTATCATTATTGTAATGATGCCAAGTGGAAGATACTGGAAAAATGGAAACACCAGGTGCAGAATAACAAAACAGAAAAGAGGACTAAAACTACCACAAAACAATCAGATTAAATGACCTTTGCTAACAATATCAAACAAGTATTGTACTGTCAGTCATCCTCATCATTCAGTCTTCTTTCCAGGACTGTGTATCTGCAGGCAAGGATTAAAGTCTTAACATGTTGTAGAATCTATACACAATGTATTATTTCTCTGAAGCAAAGTATGCTAGTATTTCACATGATTAAATTCGAACAAGTCATTTGAAAATGAAAGTAACATTGAAGTAGAAAATTCTGCATATAATGGTGTAAATGCCTCACTGCAATGAAAGATCTTCAGACACTAAGATGTTCTCCTACTGAACCAAACATTCCCCTTTTCAATGTCATACAGCCTTCTTTTGTAAACTTGCCTAAATAGTCTCATGAAATGAATGCTTAATCTCACAAATTACACAACATATATGTAAATATGGCAAGTTTATAATTGGTAGTAATGTTCTTTTCACTTTTAAATTCCTAGAGTGTTTTATTTTGTATGTCTTAAAGAGGGGTTGCTATTTTTCAGGTACTAGGTTTCAACTGTGAACACATTTTCAGTTTACAACGTACCTGTGTAGGCTGTAGTCCATCGATGTAATCTGCATGTCTATTTCTCACTCTTCTTTCTGGAGAACTACTGACACCACTGAGTGGATTGCCAGCTGAATTATTCCAGTTACGCACAACTTACTGCCAGGTTTTCTTTTTTCCTTTCCTTTCCTTCCAGGCAGTGTCAGTAACACACTATGACACAGAAGTATACGTAATGAAATTACATGTTGCTCACATGATGGGTAGGGCATTGGAACATATGTCAGGGTGTATTATGGGCTATAATTTTTGAGAGGTTGTATTATGAATGTGTTTACTCTGACAATATACAGTTTGTGTCAGGAAATATATGAACAAAAAGACAGTCTTCTGCCTGCATAATTTCTGAATGTATAAACTGTTCCATAAGATGCATAACCTGAGGATCAGTTTTAATTTTAGTTTTATAAGAACAACAAAAACAAATATATAGCACTTACTAGTTTCCAGATTCCCTGTAGACCATCCATTTCCATATGTTATGTTTATTAAATATTTTTTAAACATCATGGTTTATGTATTTTTTTAATGTAAAAATGAGGCAATAATATATATCCTGTATGCCATTTTGGTAAAAATAGATATTTGGTGATAATTCATTTAAGCCTATTAAGTAAACATTTGAAAATTAAATTTCTCTGCAAAATAGACAGAGTATTTTCTATTACTGAAAGTATTAAGTATATTAAACTGTTACTGTTACAAAAGCACCAGTATACTCAATGTTAAACTTAACACACTTTAATTAAAAAAAAAATAATAATAATAAAAACAATTGCCACCTCCACATATACGGCTAACTGGAATCAGTAGACAGATCTAAATGTTGAAATTTTTAAAAATAAATAAATAAAAAAATAAAAATCTGTCTGTGGAGCTATGTTATCTGTATGTCTAAGAACTTGATGAAGATATTAATTTATTCATTTCCTCCTCACTCATTATTATCACACTGTGCTCACTGGGTAGAAACTGTGTTGGATTCATTAGTACTAGAACTCAGTAAGTTTGACCTACCTCAGTTTTTCTGAAAAAAAAAAAAAAAAGCTCTCAGAAAATATTTGAAAAATATTTGAAAATTGTCTATTTTTGCCCGAGACACTTTGTGAGTTATTACAACTTTTTCAATGAATGCATGTGTATAAATATCTTGAAGTAAATATTGTTACATTTGACTCCATTTAACTCAATGCCAGCTTTTACATAAGTACATATAGTTAACTTTTATTTCTTACTGACATTCTTATAATCAAGCTAATTTTTAGAAATCTTTTGGAGATATTTGCTCCCAGACAGATTATTTTTTTCCAGGTTTCAGCCTGCAGCAGATTTTTGTGGCAGATTCCTGAAAACACAAATTTCTAAGAGAAATGCTGACACAACCTTCATTCCTATACAGTAGTGTGAACTCGCCACTGTAATAATTAAGCAATTAGGCATGACAGAGAACGTGAGTTTCCTGAGTTAATCACACCCCTGGGGTATTACAAGTCATGATCCAGAGATAAGTGTTTCTAATCCCCCAAGGGTGTGATTATCTTATGATAACCACACCCCCTGGAGGAGATTTATAAGTCACATAAAAATCTTCACTGTAAAGTAAAAAGTGCTTGTGTTGCAAGAGTAGGAAAAAGTCTGGATATAGACAGTGCTTTGTGTCTTCCACAAATTAATGAAGAACTGCAATGTACAGTGCCAATTCATAGAGTTACCCATCAATCTAAAACATTTTACTGAGGAGTATATATGAATAAATTACTGTTGTCTTTCTCCAACCCCTACTACAGCAAATACTGATTTGAAACTTTTGAGACAATCCCAAAACTAAAAATGTAATCTCCATTTGAGACTTTTATACCTCCAGGTTATAACAAGAAAGGTCTTCCCAAATGTTATTTCCAATTCCATTGCAAAATACATGCATTGCACAAGATAGCAAATTAAGTACTATTTGTGACATTTCTGAAACTCATGCTCAGGAGCTCTACTGAACTGCAGAAAGAAATAAATTCATTTTCATGAGTCTAAAAGTAAATAATGTAGTTACTTCAAGTCGTACAATTGTTAGATCTTAAAATAGCCTCATCTAGTGTGAGACCAAAGGAAGTTGGTTGTTCTTTGGTTTGGATTTCAATGACACTAGAAGTCCAGAAATGTTGATAAATGGGGAAATTAAAAATTATTTGCAGTTTTTAGGCATAGATATAGTGTAATAGCTACTAGGTTACCTCCTGGTTACTTCTCCACACAAATGGATATAGAGAAACATTAATTATGATTTGGGGACTTGTAGTTTTGCGTTGTTTCAGTATAGCTTTGGTACCTCATGTACTTTCTGACAACCTCAGAGTTTGGAAACTGGAATGGAGGGTAACTGTCCTTCTCGAAAGCATATGAAATTTTCTAGTTACCATACAACTCCATGGGAAAACACAGAAAGAAGAAACTAGGATTCCTCTTAAATTTATTTGAATTCCAGCTAAAAAATAATAATACCTACATTGAGTTGACAAGCTCTTTAACAAAGAAGACCAGTTTGTACTCAGTATATAATGATATTCCTTGTTGGTTGATTAATAACAGGATTTTGTTGGTGATCATAATCAGGATTCATTTTCTTTGTTATGATATATATTTAAACTACTTTATTAGTTCATGTGTCTCACTATAACTTCCCGTGGATTGCCTTGTAAAGCTTTTACACAAATGTTTATCAATATCACTGCTAAGCAGAAAAAGAACAATTTAACTCAGAGTGATCACAAAATGAAACTCTTGATCATATTTCATTATAATTATAGTGTTAGACTTAAAGAGGCAATGCAAGGTGATGAAGTTTGTGGTCACAGGCAACATTTTCTTAGCAAAATAACAGATTCAATGCAAAGGAAGAGATTTTTTATTTTTTATTTTTATTTTTTATGAGATATAATTAAAAAGAAAGACATGGTAAAGTTCTGAAATGATGAAAATAATTCTAATGGAAAGCTTTTAGGAAATCATATAAAATGTTTTGTTCCTTTCCAGGAGTTTACAAGTTACACCGAGAAATTTTCTAATCATCTTGTCATCATCTAATCATCTATATACATAGTTATATCACACCCATAGATTTCCCTCACTTCTCATTGTACATGTTGCCATAGTCTCTTTCTGATTCCCAGTGGAAATGGCATTCTTTCAAAATTCTTTTCTTTGTTTTGTTAAAGGTTGCCAGCCCCCTTCACATCCAGGGTTTACCTAAGTATTGTTAGATCTCTAAAATAAAACTGTTAGGATACATCGTTTCCTATCCATGCACTCAAATGAAGCTTTCAGGTAGATCTTCTGCACTTCTTAACCCTACTAGTACACTTACCTTTTTCTTCTATCCTCCTCTTTGCAAAGTAGTTGTGATTCTGGAAGATTTTAGTAAGTCAAAAGTAGGAAAATTAAGTTGCTTGTTGCTTCTAGTGTCTTTTAAATCAAATTTTATTGATCAGATTTGTACCCAAACTGACTATATATATATTTATTTGGAAATTATAGTGAGAAAACAACTTTGGCTGAGGGAAAATGTAAGAGAAAGATGTGGAAGAAATGTTGGAAACAGTAGAGAAAAAAAAAATAAAGATTTTGTTAAACAGTATGTTTTATTTAAGCCTTGGAAGCAGAAGCAGAAAGAGACCAGTAGCTGAAAGATAAATTTTACAATGCAGAATCATCATTCATTTTAGAAGCATTTTTTGCTTAAATTTCTGTATAATATGTCAGTTATCTAAATCCAGAAGAAAATAACAATAAAGGAAGATGTGCCTAGAAATCTTTTTCATATCTGTAAAATAAGAGCAGCTCTCACCATGTTGAAGAGATGGAACAAACTATCATTATTTTGAAAGCTTGCCAAAATGACCTCTCTATGTTTAAAAATACAGAGTTTATTCAGTTCACATCTCTTCTCAAAGAGGAAAATGTTATTAAAGTTCAAGATCAGATCAAAACCAACCTTGCGTTGAGTTCACCACTCCCCATATTTTAATTCACTTGTGATGGACTTCATAAATAGACTCCAGACAAGCTTTATACAACTTGCAGTTAAGAGAAGTCAAACTGTTGGAAGCCATTATGGAGTTTAATCTCCTTTGTGAAGGGTGGATGCAGTTTTTATATAAAGGATTTTTTATTTTTTTTTTTTAACATTTAAATCACTTAAAATATTTTCATTATTCATTACATGATATATTCATTACACTGCTATTCATCATAATGGCTTTAACAATAGAGAATGTTTTTATTTAAATAAACAAATGCTTTTAGAGCTACAAAAGAACATTGATATAACCATTAAACTCAGTTTTTAATCTACAGGTAAAACAATTCAGCCTTTTTAGTCCCTTTCTGAAAAGACCACCAAAAACGTAATTGTCTGCCAGGGAATTTCAAATATTTTCAGCGTTGATATTGTTGTTTATTGGCACTTGACTAAAAGCAGACTTATTCTGCAAACTAAAAATCATAAACTATCTGTGGGAGCACTGACCAATCTGGGTAGCTTCCTACCAAAATAAATGATATACATGGTATGGTTTAACCTTGCAGGCAGCTTATACCACATGCTCACTCATTCATTCTCCCCAGGTGGGGTGGAATAGTGAATTGGAAAGGTAAAAGTGAGAGAACTCATGAGTTGAACTCATGGGCTGAGTTCTTTCAGACAGTTTACCATGTAAATGAAAAGCTACAAGCACAAGTAAAGCAAAACAAGAAATTCATTCACTGCTTCCCATTGGCAGTCAGGTCTTCCAGGAAAGCACAGCTCACCATGTGTAATGGTTTATTGGGAAGACAAGCACCATGATTTCTGATATTATTCCTTTCCCCTGCCCCTTCTCCTTCCCTGCCTCTCTTCTTTCCTCCCTCCCCTCTTCCTTACCCCAGCTTTTATTGCTGAGCAAAGTGCCATATGGTATGGGACATCCCTCTGGCCAGTTTGGGCCAGCTGTCCTTGTTCTGTCCCCTTTCAGCTCCTGGTGCACCCCTAGCCTCCTCACTGGCAGGGCGGCATGAGAAGCTGAAAAGTCGTTGGCTCTGTGTAAGATCTGTTCTGCAACAGCTAAAACATTGGTGTGCTAAAATCCAAAACTCAGCACTGTGTCTCAAAAAAAAAAAAAAAAAAAAAATCAAAAAACTCCATCCCAGACAAAACCATGATAACACATCAGCTTATTATAGCACATACAGTACAGTATACAGTACTGTACTGACTTTAAATTTATGCATGAAAATTTGTAATTCTGGAAAAATAGCCAAATAATCCAGTAATGGATATAGGTCATGCAATACTACACTACACTGCAGTAACACTGTGCTGTGGTCTTCCGTTCAGCGTGAAGAGATTTGCCTGTTCAGAAGATTTATTCCAGTGCTTGTTAGCTCCTCTCCAAAGCAAAGCACCCCACAGGTAAACTGTAGTCTATTCTGTGGCTATATCTACCTAGCACTGCACTACAAACTGTAAGTATATCATTAACCTAATTGAAGGTGATTAAATGTTGCAGATACTAACACAAATATCATGACAGTTTTGGGCATCACTTTAAGCTGCCTAGTATTCTTTAATGAGAATAGCTATTCCTGGAGTATCCAAGTGGATTCTAAAAAATGCACAAAATCACCCCTGCATGTTGCTAGTCTCCCATTTATCAAAACCAGGAAGAAAACCCTGACGCTGCTGAAGCCTTCTGAACTTCCATAAACTAAAACTTCGTATCATATGAATGAGATATAACTGTATCTGAACAAATATGCGTGTTTAAAACAATGTTGGTTATTTCAGAATCAATAATAAACACAAAATAATATTTCATATAATGTTATGAGTTATATTATGTGCCGAATAACGTTTGTAATTATTTACAACACAATAATAGGCTTCCAGGTAAGTTTTGCTTTTACCTATCCTCAGTAATTCTTTTGAATTACTTTGTTCTATCCTCTTTTGAATTACTTTTTTTTATCCTCTTTATTTCGTTCTTGCTCTCTTTCCCATTCTTTCCCTCTCTACTCTGCGCTGGTGCAGCCCCACCTCAAGTACTGTGTTCAGTTCTCGGCACCACAGTACAAAAAGGACATGAAAATATTGGAGAGTGTCCAGAGAAGGGCGACGAAGATGGTGAGGGGCCTAGAGGGGAAGGCGTATGAGGAGCGGCTGAGGTCACTGGGCCTGTTCAGCCTGGAGAAGAGGAGGCTAAGGGGAGACCTCATCACAGTCTACAACTTCCTTGCAAGTGGGAGTGGAGAGGCAGGCTCTGACCTATTCTCCTTAATCACCAGTGATAGGACCTGTGGGAATGGCATCAAGCTGAGGCAGGGTAGGTTTAGACTGGACATCAGGAAGACGTTCTGCACTGAGAGGGTAGTCGCACACTGGAACAGGCTCCCCAGTGAAGTAGTCACTGAACCAAGCCTGTATGAATTTAAGAAGTGTTTGCACTGTGCACTTAGTCACATGGTCTAAAATTTTGGGTAGACCTGTGTGGTGCCAGGAGTTGGACTCGATGATCTTTATGGGTCCCTTCCAACTCGGGATATTCTATGATTCTATGACTCACATCACATCTTATCTACATAAGTATTTGGATTCCAAGCCATCATTTTGCTTTAAGCTGTGTCATATCAAAATTTTACATTAAATCATGTTGCCACGTACAGAAAAATCAATGCCTTTCCAGATCAGATTCCCATAAAACACCTCTACAACCAAATCTGTCAAAGATTAATATTCACTTTCAGATTTTTTTTTTTTCCCCAGTAACTAAAATGGTGAATGGGTAAGACATTAGAAAGACATTAGAAAGACAGTATGCATTTGGTATATCATACTAAGGTGTTTTAAACTGCCTTACCTTGAACTTTCTAATTTACTCGCACCAATTTACATCAAAGCTTTCTTGGGCTGACATGATTATTGATCCTAAGATTGGGACAGACTCTGAAATGGAAACTCAGAACCAGTAGATTCAATAATTATTAGCACAATGTCACAAACAAAGGAAAAAAAAAAAAAAGTGTTTGTTAGTGTCCTGGTTTCAGCTAGGATAGAGTTAATTTTCCTCCTAGTAGCTGGTAGAGTGATGTGTTTTGGATTTAGGATGAGAATAATGTTGGTATCACACAGATGTTTTAATCGTTGCAGAGCAGTGCTTACACTAAGCCAAGGACTTTTCAGCTTCTCGCTCTGTCCTGCCAGTGGGCAGGCTGGGGGTGCAGCAGAAGCTGGGAGGGAACAGACCCAAGACATCTGACCCAAACTGGCCAAAGGGGTATTCCATACCATCTGACGTCATGCTAAACAATATATAGGGGTGGCTGGCCAGGATGGGGGGACTGGTTGCTCAGGGATAGGCTGGGTATCGGTCAGCAGGTGGTGGGCATTTGAATGGTTCATCAGTTGTTTATACACATTATTGGTGGTAGTACTATTATCATAATTGTTATTATTTTCCTTTCTTTTCTTTCCTAATAAACTGTCTTTATCTCAACCCACAGGCTTCATTTTCCTGATTTTCTCCCTCATCCCGGGGGGGGGGGGGGGAGGGCGAGCGAACGGCTGTGTGGTTCTGAACTGCTGGCCAGGTTAAACCTCAACAGTTAGCTTTCTGTCACTGTTATGTTGCTGTTGTACCGTACATAGGTATTAAGTGCAGACCTAAATATTCATTATAGTCCTCTAAACACATTGTACTGTCAAGCTCTAAGAAACGTAGCAGTTTCTTGTTCAACAATTATGGAAGAAGAGGAGGGGAACCTATGGCCTAAGAACTGTTCCAAAAAATGTTTCAAGAAGGATGTGTGGATGTGTGGCTCTGTTTCTTATTGTATGCCCTTGAAAGTCAGTACAGGCACCAGAATCCGTAGGTCTTCCTGCAGCCAGATGAGGTCCAAGTAAAACAACAAAGTCCCTTTCTTTTGAGGATATTGTCTCATTCAACCTACTCTAACTAAATGAAGTTAATGGATTTCACAAGCTATTTTGTCTACTTTCTCTTTTTGGTCTCTCTTCCTTTCCCTCAGTATAAGACAGAAAGTGGGTGTGTGATTAATAGCCTTAATTAGGATTAACCAACTTTTTCTCCACTCCTAACTGCATGAGCATTGCTAATGAGATGCAATCCGAAAAATAAAATTAACTAAGTACTTTGTTTAGAATACTTTCTTCTTCACTTCTGGTCAAAACTGAAGTCTACTTTAAATTCAAGATAAAGACAACACTGAGGAACCACAACATCTGTCTCCTAAGTTCAATAGAAAAGACTGGACTGTCCAAATGGAGCTATCAAGAAAACTAGGGAGATCAACATCCAAGTAAGAAAAACAGAAGATAGGTCAGGGAAATACCATGAATAACACGCAAAGGTCAGTGGGAGAACAGAGAAGTAAAGATATGCCTGGAACAAAGAGAAGAAAAATAAAAAAATAAAATTAAAAAAAAAAAAAGTGAAAGGATAGCAAACTAAGAGAAGGAAATAGAAGGCATACAAGAGTAGTGAAAAAAAAAAAGAGGAAGGAAAACTGTTGTATTAAAATTGTGTTACACAAGGGAGCTGACACAATACTGGCACTAGGTTCAAAAAAGGTGAAACCATTGACAAGTTTAAAATAATGAGCTTCTCACTTAGCTTTTGCAATAATTTCTCTCTAGAAACCCCTCTCTGGCTGCCACAGCAAGCCTGCTCTTTTCTGTTTCTACTTCTGCTCAACATATCAGTCACAAGACCTTATAAGACATTGTGAAAACTCCTATATCCTTGTACAATGTAACACAGGTTAAGGCAGGGATGTGCTATTAGCCAATGTCAACCCCAAGAAATGTGTTTAGACTGGACTAAAACAAGGTGAGGATCCTAATGCACGGCAAAAAGAGGCTGAGATCTGTTACCCTGTGTGTAGACAAAAGAGCTATGTGGGACAATAGGGCCAGTGGAGGGCAAAGCTTGCTGAAAGCTGTTTTGAGCAACTCTTTAAGAAAGCAGGTTATGTTTTAATAACTGATTGTTCCTAAATGGACTGTTGTCCATCCAAACAGAAACATCACTGTGAAGTGAACAGTCTTTCCTCCACATCCTGGTCTTCAAGGCAGTGGGTAAGAAAAAGAATAGGGTTATAATTATAGTCCAATGTTATCCTTTACTCCTAGGGCTCTGAGGATGTCCAGTGTCATCTGAGGAGGCTTCAGTAAGCAAGTAAAAATAGCAAAAAAAGAATGTCAGTAATCTCTCAGTGATTATGGGGTCCCAGATTAAAACATCATGGACTCAACTGTGGCAGCAATGACTTGATTGCATTTGAGGCCAAAGTTTCTAATAACAAGACACTCGCAAGATATTGCTTAAGGAAATCGTAGTGTTTCAAAAGAAACCCTAACATAGGGAATAGAACATGAGTACTTTCATGACAGTCCTAAGTATAATTGATTCAGTACTGACAGAGGGATGAATAAATTATTCTTCTCAGTCCCTTCAAGGAGCTAGAAGCCTCTGCCCAGTCCCAAAGCTATGACATCATTGGCATAAGCAAAACCTGGTGGTAAGAGGCCTGTGACTGGTGTGTTGCAATGGATGGTTGCAGGCTCTTCAGTAGGGACAGGCAGGCCAGGCGAGGTGGGAGGGTGGTGCTCTGTGTAACAAAGGCACTGGACTGTATGGAGCTTAAAGTTGGCAACAATGTGGTTGAGAGTCTCTGGGTAAGGATCGACGAACAAGGAAATAAAGGGCATAGCTGAGATAAGTCCAGGAGATTCCTGAAGCACCTTAAAGATAGCTTCTTGGTACAGGTACTAAGGGAGCTGACAGGGAAGGGTGTCCTCCTAGACCTGTTGCTTGTAAACAGGAAGGGTCTTGTGGGTGAAGTTGTGATAGGTGGTCACCTTGGCCATAGTGAACATGAGGTAGTGGAGTTTGAAATCTTTGGCAATAGGAGGAAAATTGCCACCAAAACTTCAACCCTGGATATGGAGAGAGCAAATATTGGACTGCTCAGGGAACTTGTTAACAAGGTCCCCTGGGAAACTGCTTTTAAATTCATTGGGGTCCATCAGTGATGATCGGTTTATATGTAACACCTCCTAAGAGCCCAGGAATGGGAAATTCCAGAATGTCCAGTAGTCAAGCAGGAGGGGCAAATGCTGGCCTGGCTGTGCAAGGATCTTCTTCAAGAGCATAAAAGGAAATTGTATGTGCTGGAAGCAAACTCGGGAGACATGGGAGGACTACAAGAATGCTACTCACCTTTTTCGGGAGAGAATTTGTGTGGACAAGGCTCAATTAGAGTTGAAGCTGGCCAGTGGTTTGGGGGGACCAAGCTGGAGTGTTGTGACTGAAGGAACGATAAACTCCCAGTCAACCCTGAACTTGTGGGGGACTTGCTGCTCCACCTGGATGCATATAAGTCCATGGGGCCTCATGGCTTTCATCCCAGGGTACTCAGAGAGCTGGCTGATGTCATCATGAGACCTCTCTCAATTATTTTTCAATTGTTTGTGAACCTGGAGAGGTCCCAGTTGCCTGGAGGCTGGTAAATGTGATCCCAATTTTCAAGAAAAACAAGAAAGAAGATTGTGGCAATTACAGGTCTGTCAGTCTCACTTCGGTGCCTGGAAAAATTATGGAAAAGATTATTCTGGGAGGTACTGAAAAACACCTAAAGGACAATACAGTCATTGGTCAGAGCCAACATGGGTTTACTAGGGGAAGGTCATGTCTGACAAACTTGATTTCCTTTTATGACAAGATCACCCAGGTAGTTGACCAGCCAGTTGATGTAATCTTTCTGGATTTCAGTAACACTTTCAACAATTCTCTCTCAGTATTATTCTGGATAAAATGACCATAGGACTGTTAAATGAAAGCATAATGAGATGGGTGAAATAAGATGGTGTCTGATGTCTGATGGATCAGGCCATGAGGGTTCTTGTAAATGGGATTAGATCAGACTGGCAAACTGTCACTAGTGGGGTTCCCCAGGGGTCCATTTTAGGACCAGCCTTCTTCAATATTTTCATAAACAATTTGGATGTAGGATTTGAAGATTTTTTGAGCAACTTTGTGGATGATTGGGTGGAGCTGCTGATGCTGACTCCATCGAGGCTACTCAGGCCTTGCAGAGAGATCTGGACAAATTGGAGAGCTGGGCAATCACCAATAAGATGAAGGTTAACAAGAGCAAGTGTTGGATTCTGCACCTGGAAAGGGGAAACCCTGGTTATACATACAGACTGGGAGATGAGATGCTGGAGATCATCCCTGCAGAAAGGGGTCAGGGGTATTGGTCAGCAGCAAGCTGAACAATAGCCAGCAGCGTGCCTCAGCAGCCAGGAGGGCTAACTGTATCCCAGGATGCATCAAGAATGTAATTGCTAGCCAGTTGAAGGATAGGATTGTCCTGCTCTACTCTGCACTGGTACAGCCTCACCTCAAGTGCTGTGTGCAGCTCTGGGCACCACAGTATAAAAAGGATGTGAAACTATTTGAGAGTGTCCAAAGGAGGGCTACAAAGATGGTGAAGTGTCTGTAGGGGAAAACGTATGAGAAGCAGCTGAAGTCACTTGGATGGTTCAGCCTGGAGAAGAGGAGATTGAGGGGAGACCTCATCTCAGTCTACAGCTTCCTCATGAGGGGGAGCAGAGGGATAGAGGCTGATCTCTGCTCTCTGGGGACAGTGACAGGACCTGAGGAAGAGCCTTGAATGGCAGTGACAGAGGAGATTCAGGCTGAATATCAGGAAAATGTTCTTTCCAGGAGGGTGGTCAGGCACTGGAACAGACTCCCAGGGGAAGTGGTCATGGCATCAAGCCTGATGGAGTTCATATAAGTTCTTTGGGGACCCAGGAGTCGGGTCCCTTCCAGCTCAGGATATTCTATGATTTTATGACTCATCCAGCCTTTCTGTGTAAGACAAAAGATATAATGTTTACCTGCCTATGTTCCTTCCTCCCCTCAGTATTGCTTCAGGCACAGTTTATCACGCTTATTCTTGCTTTTGTTTTAGCCATAGTGGGGGACTGAGTTCATATGTGTTTTCCAGAACGTGCTTACCACATGGTGTCCTAGGAATCTAAGAAATAGTCTCCTTTTGAAGTTGAGTAGCTTTTTAAACTACTTTATTAGTTTATTATGTACTAGATTTATGAATTTATCTTCTAACTATTTTCCTTTAAGAGAAAGCTTCAGCTCTTGTCATTCTGACTTGTTTTTCCCCACTCCATCCCTTTGGTCATTGGTGCATGCAGCTTTTAATAACCCGCAATACTAGGTGACAATCTCTGTTAGTGAGTATCCAATTTTCTCCATCCTTCCTTCCTTGATGAAGGATGTAGTAGATTTTCCTTGAATAAAAAAGTATTATTCTCTCTCTCTCTCTCTCCCTCTCTCTTTTTTTTTCCCCTCTCTTGTAAATACAATGTGACAACCCTGTTGAGCATGGAATCTCAGCATTTATTTTAATTCATCTAATTTTAATGTACTCATATCTTCTCTATGATTTTAAATCCTTGACCTTTGCTATTTTAAGGTAATAAGATCTCGTGGCCTTGTTTCTCTCTTTCAAGACCTTCTGCATTTTTTGCCTTAGAGAGGCAAGGTGAAAAGGAGACAGGGATATTCAAAGTATGAGAGTTATACACCACTGCTCTAGTAGTCTGGTCTGATCTGTTTCTGCAGATGTCTCTCCTTTTCACTTTCTGAGAAAAAGAGATGATGAAATGAAAGAGATGAGGAAAATAAATTCAAGATGAAAGGCACCGTTGAATATGAAAACTCCCTGACTACAGCACCCCTCTCACCTCCATTATTTGGAGTATGCACTGAATAATGAAGACAGTCCATAAAGACAATGTAAACACAAACACAAAAAGAGATTATCTATAAGTGAATTGTGTTACCAATACTGAACAGCACAGAAACATGTATCACAGAGTTTCAGCCATGATGGTATGGGCTGAGGATGAAACATAATCCTTCACCTTTGTTTATGTTGGTTTAACCTGGTATTGAAATTGTGTTTTAATATAGGTTTTTGTTGTTGTTGTTCCTTGTATATAGTAAAAAAAAAAAAAAAAAAAAAAAAAAAAAAAAAAAAAGGAAGAAAAGTAAAGTTGAAAGACATGATAAACTAGGTCACTGAGCATGGTAATTCCTGTAAATAAAGAAGACATGACACATGTTCAGAGATTACTATTATAAGCATACAGGGAAAAGGCAATACAGAAATATCTAGCTGCATGTTTTTGTGTTTGGAGATCAAAAACATCTTTTCCTTTCTCTGATTGAAAGACTCTTTCGTATCAGCTAGAATGACTGGATAGCACTAAAACAACCCTCTGGAGCAGATAATCTTGAACTATGTACAACAGATAAAAAGATAGCAAAATAGAGTTCTTAAAAATACTGTCGTGTTTTTAAACTACGTGTAATTTTTGTGAGATTTTTACTCCCCTTTGCTTTTCACTAACACCATAGCAGTGAAGCCAAGAGCCACAACCTTGAGTGCATTAGATGAAGACCTTTCTCCTATTTACAAAATGAATCTTCTGTTCACTCTTTCCTGCAAGCTGTGCATTTCCACTTTACTTACCTTAGAATGCCTCTTTCATTCAACTGTCTATTTTGGTTGCACACACATAAACATTACTGTCATAGAATCATAAAACCATAGAATTTCCTGTGTTGGAAGGGACCCACAAAGATCATCGAGATTAACTCCTGGCAGGACCTCCCTGAAATCAAACCACATGTTTATTGCTCACATATATGTTAATGCTTGCATTAACAAATACTAAGCAATAACTGGGGGATTTTTAACTGCACCTTTTTTTTTTTTCCTTGCAATATATGTTCACTAAACATTTCATTTCTCTCTTTGTTTATAATTCCCCGAGAGTATTTTTAACCCATTATCTGAGTGCATAGTGCTTTTTTGGTCACAAAATAATTCCTTCCTAAAATAATTAATGGAAAAGAAAAAAACTGTGACTGTCATAACATAGACACCACAGAAGAAAATAAGACCTCCCACTTCAGTCCTGTAAAAGTGTGAAATTACTGTATGTATGTCTATTGAAATTTTCTAAGAGGCTAGATGTTCAGTCTTTACATGCATTATCCTGGTCCCTTTTAAACAAAAACTGTTGTATATATATATTATATATATTATTTTATATATTGTATATATAACAAAAATATTGTATTAACTGTTTCCTAGTATACACATGTACACAGTTCTCAGTTCTCACTTGTGCTTACTAACACAGTGGACAATTTTAACAACTTTTTGATCTTTCATATCACACCTTACAGAAAAACAGGGATAGGTTCACCTCCGTTGCTACATTTACGCTCCACCACACCTCCTCAGATGCTTACAAAGGGGAGTAGGTGGAATTTACACCAGCTCTCAGTTGATATAAAATCCACCTACAGAATGGGAATATATCAGTAAGAATTTTGGCTGGCTTATGATGGTTATGCACAAAACAGTCAGCAAAGCAAGGAATCTAACTTATACTCTAGCACTGATTCATTTAAATGGCAAATGCACGGTTCTGCCAGGTAAAATCAAAATAAAATGAATAATCAGTAAGTTTCCAGATGGTGGTAGCTCACATGATTCCTGAAGAGTTTCATGCAGCATTACTTAGAAACTGCAGTTTCCTTTTGGATATTGTGAAATCGATAGCTGACATTTTATATATATAGAGATATATATATATGGAGAGAGAGAGAGAGAGAGAGGGAAGTGTGGAAGAAGAAACATACTGGGTCAAGAGCATGAATGGGGTTATGATGAGATTTTTTTGAAAGCAGAGTAGACTGAAAGACTGACAAAATGAAATCAAGTTCATGAAGTGGAAGAGATAGGATAAGTACGATAAAAGGGAGGGAAAAAGTAAAGAAAGAAAGACAGAAATCATAAATGCAGAAATGTGTTGAAAGCTCATAGCAATGAGTTTTAGTTCATATGATTAGTAAATAAAAAAAGTAAATTAAAAAAATAAAAATAAATCCAAGAGCAGGCAACATGGCCAGAGTGTGGTAAGAAAGACAAAGAAAGATTATTTTACTCATTGTATTTTGGCAGTATAGCATGGAAAGCAATAGATGAGAAACCTGGAGAGAAGCCATAAAAGTGAAACGGCAGAAAAGGAAAGGACATGTTACCAAAACAGCATGCCATAACCAACAGATTGACTTCCTGACCCTCTGAGTAGGGTAGGCAGGGAAGTGACCCTGGTATTGTGTACCAAGGACATGAAAGAATCATTCAAGTGAATACTTCCTTTATGTGAAAATTCCTCAGCTACACTCAACCCTAATATTACTTCTGTTGATGAAACTGAATTTAGAGAGATTGGTTAATTAAAAGTACTATAAGAAGAAAATCTTTAAACAGAAGAATACCAAAGAATGTATGTGAAAGTCAGAGAAATGACATTCTAATTAACTTGCGGCATGTCTTATTTGAGTTTTCTATTGTTCATTTAAATGCCCAGTCTTTTCTATACCTAGGGAGTAGGTCAGGACAGTATTCCCTTCTTAAAACTTCAAACAGAGTGAGAAATATCAGGTGAATGAAAAATGCATAGAAGTTTGACAATGGAAACATCTGATCCTAGAAGAAACAGTCTGAGATGTTTGGATATGGAGCTGTTCTTCTAGTCACTTTCCTGAACCTCTGCACATTACAACTTTCTCAATTGAGTTATACCGATGAATAATGAAATGAATATAAATTGCTACATATTCTTACAGGCTTAGAAAAATGGCTTCTAAGAAACATAAATATGCCTAATGAAAGACTGAAACTACAAATGTATTTGGAGATAGTATGTTGATTTTGGTTTGGGAAAACTGCTTATGCAGATACCTTAAGAGTAATACTGACTGACATAAATTACCAGTCACAGAATTTCGTTGTTGAGAGCCTCATCTGTTCTCAACAACCTCTTGGTAAAACAGTTCTCCACCACGTTCTGGAAGGCAAGTGGTTCAGAAATATATTATATTGCAAAGGTTGGCAAGCATTTTTCAGACCTTCAAGGTTTTCACCACTTCAAGCTGCTGACTCTTATACGAGTTCTTTACTGCTCTCGTGTACATTACTACTTTGGGGCAATGTTCATTTCCTCAGGAAGGTAAAGAAAGGTACTCTACAGATTCCAGGACAGTCATACATTCTTCAGGAAGCATCAAAAAGGAATTGTGAGCCTGCAACCATATGATATGTTTTCTGCCCTACTCAAGCTTAATTGCAATATTTTTACAGAATGTGAAGATTTCTCTCTCTCTCTTTCTTTCTCTCTCCCCCTCTCCTAAGGGGGGGGGGGGGGGGGGGGGAGGTAGTGTTGTTTACATTAAAAGCTATTTCATCTTGTAAGTTGTTAATGTAAAGTAATTAAAATAGTATTTTTTGCCTGAACTTATTTATTTATTTAGGAACATGCTGTGAGAATAATAAACAACTCTAAGCCAAAGTTCGAAAAGTTTTTTTTTTTTTCATTTTCCTACAACGAAGTAAAATAAAGTGTTTTTGTTGTTGTTGTTGTTGTTGTTTTTTCCAATTGCATTGATTAGTATGGTTTACAACCATGTGTTTTGATTAGAATAACTTTAGAAGAAAATGGAAAAGTGAAAGGTGGATTGGTACTTACTGGGAAACAATTGTTAGATGAGACAGTAGAGTACAAGTGCACATTCCTTTCCATATACAAGCTGAAGAATCATACAATCATTTAGGTTGCAAAAGACCTCCAAGACAACCTTTAACTCACCTCTTGAAATGGAAGCCGAAAACCCCAACACAATTTTCAGCAGGGAGTCATTCTCAGTGAAACTTCTTGTCTTGCATACAAAATCAAAGCAATTAGACAGATAGCTTTTCACTTGTCAGAGCTTTAAAATGAATTTGGATCTATAATTTGGATCTATAATCTTTACTTCTGCTTATATCCTCTTAATTGTGCTGAAAACAATGTGCTGGAAACAAATGTGTCCATGAAGTAATCATATAGACTACCAGATACCTGTTAATTTGTGATTAAAAAGTAAATTTTGATTTTAAATTATATAAACACTGAAACACTGGGTTTTGTTATGTTTGGGAAAGACTGAGAAGCAGGACATGAATGAAGGTGTTAAGTTCAACTATATTAAGGAAAGATCTCATTTAGCAACCATAAAGAGTGCACAGCAAGAAGTGAAAAAAGGACATGCAGTGGGAGGTGTGTTTTAGAAAATACCATTTGAAAAGTACTGTAAAGAGCTCTAAGGCGATACAGGTCTGCCATTTAGACAGATTAGTTGATCCGTTTAACCGTTGTTTAGAGACTTAGAAAGACATTGTTCTGAATCTGTTTTGGCCAGTGTTTCCAATTAAAACCATATGATTCTTGCTAGGGGAGAAGTTAGGCAGGTTGCATGGTGTTATTATGGTGAAGTACTGCAAGTCTTCCATAACTGCTCTATGAAGATTTCTGTGTGGTACACATCATGCCCCATAAAAACAGGTTGCAAAATTCTGACACAAAACTGTTCTAGAAAACTATTGAAGAGCTTGTGAAGCATAAATAAACAGATCTAAAATCTTTTACAAAAAACAGACTTTTCCTTCTAGCACTATGTCAGTAGACAATGGTCACTGTCAGGACCCTGAGCATGTCCCTCCTGGAGGTTTGACAAACGAGGTGGAGCAGCTGAGATGGTCTCACAACGATCAAGGGCTGTGTGGTGGTCTTACCTTTCTGGGCAGCTGAACTCCACCATAACTGCTCTTACTCCCCCCTCCTTAGAAGAAGAGGAGGAGAAGAAAGTATGTTGGAAACCAACCAACCAAACAAACAAACAAAAAAACCACTCTTGTTGAGTAATTTAATTACAAGGAAAAGGAAGAGGAAAAAAGAACAAACAAACAATAACTACAACAACAACAATGATAAAAACAACAGCAGAAACGCAAAGGCCATGCGGAAACACAGAGAGAGAAAAGACATTACCCTCTACTTCTCATCAACGAGACATGTTCGGCCACATCCTGGGAAGTAGGGCCTCAGTGTGCATAGCAGTTGTTTGGGAGGACAGACATCTTTGTAACAAGAGCCCACCCTCTCCTTCTCCTTTCCCACCTTTTAATGCTGAGTGTGACACCACATGGTATAGAATGTCCCATGAAATGCTAGTATTGATAATCAGATGGTGTGATCCTAAAATGTGCCTTCTTTATGCAAAATATGTGTAGTTGCAATTGCCAGACATGTCTTTATTTCAAAGTTAATCAAAGTTCTGGCAATGCAGAGGTTCAGATAGCTTAGGTGGAACAAAGAAGTTGGCAAAGTTTACACAATACTTATCCTCCAAACTAGATCAAGATCTAGATTGAAACAATCGCTGTTCAGACCACTAAGCTATTCTGATACAGAGAAAGGCTATAAAGAGATGTCTTAGAATAACTAAGAGGAAAATTTCCTTGTTTGTGTATTTTTCCTTATTAAATTATATCCACTATAATAAGGATTGTTTTTTTTTTTTCTTTTTTAATCAGATTGAAAATGCAAGAATCTTAGGCATGTGCTTATACATGCCAACATACCAACATACTGCCAACTTTTTTCTCTATTCATGTAATACGAGTGATTGTGTTTTTATATTCTAAACTGTGCTTCTCATGCTTCATAACCACAAATGGTATCCATGATGTGAACACAGGATCAATAAAGAAAAACATAACATAATTATTTAATATTTAATCATAACTTCCCATACAACTCAAGACGAGGAAACTAGGTACAAAAAGATCTTTCAAGTTTGGATTTCTCTTCATGGAAAATCATTCCATGACCTTCTTCCACATACTTTGTTCAGAGAAGTTGCAGTTAGTATGCACTTCTTTGCATATAGTTAGGCAAAGTGAAAAATAGAAAGAATCTGATTAAAAGAGAAAAGGAAGAAATGTATGCAATATAGTGACCTATTCTTTTTTCTCCCCTTTTTGCCACTGAATCGTGAGAATATCTCAAGATAACATTGAGATATATATTTTACTTATTAACATGTAGCTTGAAATCTTATTACTGTTTATTTTATTTTATTTTATTTAACTTTATTATTAGGTTTATAAACATCAGGATAAAATCTCAATCTATGTAAGAAATGACTGCCATGAGAAGAATCCCAGAGTCCTAGGAAAAATGAAACAGCACCTAAAGAGACTGCCCAAAGAGACTGCCAACCTGCAGGTGTGTGTACTTTGACCATGTCACAGCTCCACAAGCAGGACAAGATCACATATCTTTTCAGAGGAAAGGAAAGTATGGCACATCAGATGGTTCAGAGACATGGTGTGTGTCATTGGGTCACAGACATGGCTAAGTAACGCAACGTGTTCTCAGGGTATAATGCACCAATAAGTCATTTTAAAAGCAGCATGGGAGTTTAATTAAATGAAGTAGGATCATGCTGGTGGAAGGGGATGGGGAGCAGAATGTAGCCCTCATAATCCGCGAGGAAATGGTTGGAGACCTGCTACAGCACTTAGATGTACGCAAGTCGATGGGGCAGGATGGGATCCACCCAGGGGTACTGAGAGAACTGGCCAGCAGGACTAGGGAAGTGATTGTCCCCCTGTACTCGGCTCTGGGGAGGCTGCACCTCAAGTACTGTGTTCAGCTTTGGGCCCCTCGCTGCAAGAAGGACATCGAGGTGCTCGAGCGAGTCCAGAGAAGGGCAACAAAGCTGGTGAGGGTTCTGGAGAACAAGTCTTATGATGAGTGGCTGAGGGAGCTGAGATTGTTCAGTCTGGAGAAGAGAAGGCTCAGGGGCCACCTTATCGCTCTCTACAGGTACATTAAAGGAGGCTGTAGCGAGGTGGGGGTTGGTCTATTCTCCCACGTGCCTGGTGACAGGATGAGGGGGAATGGGCTAAAGTTTTGCCAGGGGAGGTTTAGGCTGGATATTAGAAAGAACTTCTTCACTGAAAGGGTTGTTAGGCATTGGAATAGGCTGCCCAGGGAAGTGGTTGAGTCACCATCCCTGGAGGTCTTTACAAGATGTTTAGATGTAGAGCTTAGTGATATGGTTTAGTGAAGAACTTGTTAGTGTTAGGTCAGAGGTTGGACTAGGTGATCCTGGAGGTCTCTTCCAACCTAGATGATTCCGTGATTTTGTGATTTAGCTTTAAACTTTTTTTTTTTTAACTATTTAAATTTTTGTCCTGAAATATGACTAATAACAGCAGAGAAATAAATAATAATAATATTTTCCTGCATTGCTCTTCTCCTTGAATATTGTCAATTGTCTCATATGTCCTACACCTATTATTTGAACTATAAACTCCTTTTACATTACATTACATTAAACTATTTTAAAATAGTTTACAAATATCTGAAAGGACTGTGTGAAAGAATAAACTTGTAAATAAAAATATGAAGATGAACATTTAATTTAATAATCCAAGGAAAGACACTAGTATAAGGCTTTATATTTTCAGTTCTGTGACTATTAAAACAGAGCCCAGCTACCTACAGGTGATGTTCCCGAGACATCTCAGTTATCTAGCAGTCCAAATAGTTTTTCCATTATGTTTAACAACTTATACTTGTAGCTGCCATTTTTGTATTTTTTGTTCAGAGACACAAAGTATATTCTGCTTGCCTACATCCCTCTAAAATATAAATGAGATTTAACAGATTTTGAAGGAAATATTACATATCAGTGAAAGACTCACTAAAAGTTAAACACTTCAGACCAGAAAAGAGTTAGGACAGTAAGATAAGATAGTGAGAGTGAAATCAGAATTTTGATTTGGAAATAACGTCTTGTATATGAATAAAGAGAGTACATGGTTTCTTGAGAGAGAGAGAGGGGAAAAATATGCAGAAATTGATTCTGATGTTCCTGTTCCAATGGTAATATAAGATGATCCAGATCATGCAAAATTTCACCCACCTTCCTCTCTCCATAATTTATTAATCATATCACGAACAGTATGAAACTTACAGAAATGGGTAACAAGCAAAATGAGAGAAAGACAAAATATAGTGTAAAAATGATAACGTAAACTAAATTTCTTAGTGCAGCCATATTTTGTGCTGACGTCCTTCTATCAATTTGTATAAATTACTGGATTTTTTTTTTTAAAATTACTGCTATTTTTTTTCCTTTTAACTCAGTCAGAGTTTGGCTACTTCCTTAAGCTTACAAGGGGAGCAGATTTTGAAACTAGATCTAGAAAGATTATATACCTCTCAAACATAATCTATATCCTATCCTATGCCTCTCTATCTCCACAAAATAAATAAATACATAAAAATAAAACAGAAATCAAAGTTTTGATTTCACACCAAAATTCACACCTAAACAACAATCTAAGGTGCTTGAAGACAAGCAGAATGCAACTTTTTTTTTTTTTTACTGTGAATTTTTTTATGTTATTTTTTATTTATTTATTTTTGTAAAATTTTATTGTAAAAAGAGTAAAAAACTGAATGTTTATTACAGGTTACCTGATTTCACTCTAGTTCTAGAGTCTCCTAATTTGATGAGGATCCTGAAAATTTGACATCCTTTCCCAGAGTAAAAGGTGGAATGAAAAAGCTTAGACCCTTAGGTCTGAAAATACCTTGTTGTAAGCAGATTTCAAGCAGGACAATAACCTGACTAAGAGAATGATTTTTATAAAGTATCTGTAATACTCTATGTGCTATTCTGTAGTTTGGAAGAGATGCATTTTTTCTACTGCAAGGAGAAACTTCATTGCTGGTGTTGTTAATAGTACTTAAAGTTGAATTTCATTGGTATTTGGTGAAGATAAAGAGGATTTTTGTTATCAAAATAAATAAATAAATAAATAAACTCTCTGAGAAAAATTACCATACTATACGTGTTATTTTGTCATTGTTACAAAAAGTGATAGTTATTTCTCATCTGCAAAACATTAACTTCTGGGTTACAGAACATTTAAAACACACTGTTCCATTTATTTATTTATTTATTTATTTATTTATTTATTTATTTATTTTTCTAATGGCTTACATTCTGTCATATGATGTAAGACTCCTCATTTTCCTAAAGTACTTCTACCACACCAGTAATATTTTGGAGCAAAGCTAGTACAATGAAACTCTCATTTATTTCTACAGCAGAAATAAAAAAATAAATAGATAGATAAATAAATAAATTGAATATAATGAATAGAAAACAAAAATGCAAAATCCAGAGAATGCAGGACACAAAGAAACTTGATGTTAAATTATTGAATAATGAATGTACCTCCTTGATTTGCAGGAAACATAAAAATGTGAGATTGACTCCACCAGACCAAGGGCTAACCTAGTCCAGTGGCCCTTCCTTTCTAAGAGCAGAAAGTCAGGGGAAATGTATATAGAAAGGGCAGGTAATATAAATGATTCTTCCAAATATACTCTTTCAGCTTCAATTAATTAATTTAAATACTTAGAATCATAGAATCATAGAATATCCTGAGTTGGAAGGGACAAATAAGGATCATCAAGTCCAACTCCTGGCACCGCACAGGTCTGCCCAAAATTTTAGACCATGTGACTAAGTGCACAGTCCAAACACTTCTTAAATTCAGACAGGCTTGGTGCAGTGACTACTTCACTGGGGAGCCTGTTCCAGTGTGCGACCACCCTGTCGGTGAAGAACCTCTTCCTGATGTCCAGCCTAAACTTCCCCTGCCTCAGCTTCACACCGTTCCCACAGGTCCTGTCACTGGTGATAACAGAGAATAGGTCACCTTCCTCTCCACTCCCTCTCGCGAGGAAGTTGTAGACTGCAATGAGGTCTCCTCTCAGCCTCCTCTTCTCCAGGCTGAACAGACCCAGTGACCTCAGCCGCTCCTCATACGTCTTCCCCTCTAGGACCTTCACCATCTTCGTCGCCCTCCTCTGGACACTCTCCAACAGTTTCATGTCCTTTTTGTACTGTGGTGCCCAGAACTGCACACAGTACTCGAGGTGAGGCCGGACCAGCGCAGAGTAGAGCGGGACAATCATTTCCCTCGACCGACTAGCGATGCTGTGCTTGATGCACCCCAGGATACGGTTGGCCCTCCTGGCTGCCAGGGCACACTGCTGGCTCATATTCAACTTGCTGTCAACAACAACCCCCAGATCCCTCTCTGCAGGGCTGCTCTCCAGCGTCTCATCGCCCAGTCTGTACGTATAGCCAGGGCTGCCCCGTCCCAGGTGCAGGACCCGGCACTTGCTTTTGTTAAACTTCATGTGGTTGGTGATCGCCCAGCTCTCCAATCTGTCCAGATCTCTCTGCAAGACCTTTCCACCCTCATCCGAGTCCACAACTCCTCCAAGTTTAGTGTCGTCGGCAAATTTGCTCAGAACACCTTCTAGTCCTACATCCAAATTGTTTATAAAAACATTGAAGAGGAGTGGCCCTAAAATGGAGCCTTGAGGGACCCCACTAGTGACCATCCACCAGCCAGATGTGGCCCCATTTACCACAACCCTTTGAGCCCTGCCCGTCAGCCAGGTGCTCACCCATCGGATGATGTTTTTATTTAGCTGTATGCTGGACATTTTGTCCAGTAGGATCCTATGGGAAACAGTGTCAAAAGCCTTGCTGAAGTCCAAAAAGATCACATCAGCTGGTTTCCCTTGATTGAATAGATGGGTGATCTTATCATAAAAGGAAATCAAATTTGTTAGGCAGGACCTACCCCTCATGAACCCATGTTGGCTGGGACCAACGACTGCATTGTCCTCCAGGTGCGCTTCAATAACTTCAAGGATCATCCTCTCCATAATTTTATCAGGCACTGACGTGAGACTGACAGGCCTGTAATTGCTAGGGTCTTCTTTCTTACCCTTGAAAATTGGCACAACATTTGCCAGCTTCCAGTCCAATGGGACCTCTCCAGATTCCCAAGATCGTTGAAAAATAATTGAGAGGTCCCACGATGACGTCTGCGAGCTCTTTAAGCACCCTGGGATGAATCCCACCCGGACCCATGGACTTGTATGGATCCAGGTGGAGCAGCAAATCCCGCACACGTTCAGGGTTGGTTTGGAGTTTGTCATTTCCACCGTCATGGTCCTCCAGCTCAGGGTACCCTGGGTCCCGAAGTCCATCATCAGTGTTAAAGACAGAGGCGAAGAAGGCATTAAACGTCTCTCCTTTGCCTATGTCATTGTCTGTGAGGAGACCCTCCCTAACCTATGTTTTCTTTGGTTCTCCTTTTTCTGTTCACATATCTAAAAAAACCTTTTTTATTGTCTCCCACAGACATGGCCAGCTTCAACTCTAATTGGGCTTTGGCCACACGAATTTTCTCCCTACAAACACGAACAGCATCCCTGTATTCTTTCATCGTCGCCTGACCCTCCTTCCAGCAGCCATACACTTTCTTTTTTTGCCTTAGCTCCAGTAGAAGATCCCTGGTCAGCCAGGCTGGCCTTCTGCCCCGCTTGCCTGCCTTCTGATATTTTGGAATCGCCTGATCTTGAGTTTTTAGGAGGCAGTGCTTAAAGATGGACCAGCACTGATGGACACCAATGCCTTCAAAAGCAGTTTCCCAGGGGACTATGCTGACTAAGAGCAGCCTGAAGTCTGCTTTCCCCATATCCAGGGCTGAAGTTTTGGTAGCTGTTTTCCTTCTGTCACCATAAATTCTAAACTCAACCACTTCATGGTCACTATGACCGAGACGGCCGCCAATTGCCACGTCTCCCACAAGACCCTCTCTGTTCTCCAGCAATAGATCTAGGAGGGCACCTTTCCTAGTTGGCTCACTTAGCACCTGCACCAAGAAGTTATCATCTAGGTGCTTTATGAACCTCCTGGACTTGCTCGTGTCAGCTGTGTGGTGATTCCAGTTGGTGTCTGGCAAGTTAAAATCCCCCATTAGGACAAGGGGAGTCGATCTGGAGGCATCTCTTAGTTCTGCAAAGAATAATTCGTCAGCGTTGTCGTCCTGGCCAGGTGGTCTGTAATAGACTCCCACAACGACATCCCCTTTATTTGTTCGTCCCTTAATCCTTACCCAGAGGCTATCAACTTTGCCATCGCCGACTTGAAGTTCCACACAGTCCAGCCCCTGCTTCACATACATCGCCACCCCACCACCTTGCCTACCCTGCCTGTCCCTCCTGAAGAGCCTGTAACCATCTATTGCAACACACCAGCCACAGGACTCATCCCACCAGGTTTCGCTTATGCCAATACTTCTGAACAAGGGAATGAATTCATATCTTTGTATTTAAGAACGATCACTATGGTGGTGAGATCCCTCATGATTTTATCCAATGTCTTTTTTACTTGTTTATAACTTTGGGCTTCGAAACACCCTATCTTGTGAAATCTGGAGTTTCATTATATGTATTATATACAATACAAGAAAGGCTTCATTTTGATTTTATTTATTTATTTTTAGTATATTACCCAATGATTTTTAAATATTTTTCTGATCACCTTTGTAACCTGCAGACCTTCATTCTGCACCTGATGTCATCTGAAGTTGAAAAGTTTCAGTCCTTATATACAGATTGTTTCATAACTCTGTTGCAACCTACAATAAGACTGTCGTGAACCCCAATAAAGAGTTCATAAAAACAGAGACACTCCTATATAACAGAATCCCATAGATAAAATAGTTTTTTTTTTCTTTTCAAACACATAATTAATCCTTGTCAGCTAATAAAACTATGTACATAGTTCATTAGCTGTTGAGTAACTGCTAATTAAATAGCAAATAAAATAAATATTTTAATAGATATAAAATAGATGTTGAGGACTAGTTTTACGTGATTTTTTGAATGCCTCTATTACTGTCTCTTGTATTTTACACCCCACCCCCACCTCCACCCCCACCTGTTTTTGAGTTTTTATTTATTTTTTTTCAACCTTGACTGTTTCAGTATTAGGAACTTGGGAAAATAATCTAAATTCTCACTTAGATTCAGAAAGTAGGTTCCAAAATTTTATTCTAATTTCTTGTGGAATTATACTTTTAAAAGCTCTTATGTTCATAAAATGTCTTTTTAGCAATCCGTTGAACTATTTTTTCCATAGATCTTTTGTTTAATATGAAAACTAAGGACTTAGAAGTTTTCTGGTGTCTCTGAAACAAAGATGCCAACAATATATAGAAACATTATTTGTGTTAATTTGGAAGTGTTTGAATGTGTTTGAGGTATCGTGAGACAATCTACTTCTGAGAGTTATGCAGCTCAATTACCAAAAGACCTTCGAGCAATTAAAACTAAAAAGTGGATATCTACATTACTTCTTAATGACTAAAATCCCACAAAATAATATGTTCATATAGCCATCTGGCTACGAATAACAATTCCAAAATGCCAAATGAAAAATGGAGAATTAGCTTCTTTTTGATATATATTTTTGCTACGATGGTACCCATGAACAAACTGCATAAATATTCAGTTATTATTATTTTTTTCTCTTTAACATATAGAACACAAAGAAAGAACTTCGGACTTCTACACCGCCTCAGTTTCCTGTGAATGTGAATATGACAATGTCGTTTTCAGAGTGTCAACTATTCCACAGGGAACACTGATGATACAATGTATCATGTGGGTTTGTGTAACATTGTTCTTTTTGTGGTTAAATTTAGCAATATCACCTACATTCTATTCTCTTTTTGGGAGCTAGAAAATGAGCGCAGTGAGATCCATTTCAGTGTGATTCAAAGAAAATTACTTCCTAATCAACACATACAGACATAGAAAGTTAAAAAATGAAAGTTCTACTTAAATCTTACTAAACATTTTATTCAGATATGATCCGTCTTGCCCAGAGTTAACCCTTCTTCTGGAAGAGAGAGAAAATCTGGCACTACTGGAGTTGATAATTCCCCCCTTCAACTCTAGATTTTTGACTGTCCTGTAACATTTCTGATTCTGTTATTAACTTCTTGCTAACAAGAAAAAACTTGCTTGTCTGTGGTAAGGAATGAGAATTTCTTGATAATGTTCTTCTTCTTCTTACATATATTATTGGTATTCCACCTGGAGATACACCAGTTATTTTATTAACTTTTTTCTGCTGCTTCTCACTAGAGCATATTTTGTGTTCAATCTCTAGTCAGGATAAAGTGATATCAAGCAGACAGATGGGAACACACACAGTTAAAGAAATCTTATGTAAAGCACTCTCTTGTGCTCTCCGTCTAGATCCTTCTACATCTAATATAGGTAAAAGTTAACAAAAACTCTGGGGAAGACAAAAGACACCAACAGCCTCTAAAAGGCATGTGGTTTATTTGACTTATTTTATTTATTACAAAATGTTCCTTGAAGATTTCATCCAGCGAAAAGCTATGACTGTGACTATACTGTGAGTTTAGAACAGGTGAAGAAACATTAGCTGCTTCCTAATATTTCATTTTCCTTATTTTCAGATTCCAAGGCAGAAAATAGACATATTATTTGGTTTGCAGGGGATACAGAGCAATACCAAGCAAGTATTTTTCACTGTATATCTTACAAATAATTTGAACCTTAATGGGCATAGAAAACTTGCTGGCAGCAGCCTTTGAAAGAGGAAGTCTGTAGTGTAAGTCATGTTGTGACAGAACATGAATGAACACTTACTTTCATATTCTGCCTAAAAATATAAGAGAACTTGATTCTTACTGTTGAAAACACCTGGTTCCTGATAGCAGGTCAGTTCAGAGATACAGCTTGGTTGCTCATTTTCTTCTGAACACTCGTAGACAAAATGTGCCGTTTACTTGGTCTTCTCTATAAAAGCGAATTTAGGATCCACAGGATCATGTCTAAATGAATACCAAACAAAAATAATTTTCCTTTATCTCTTTGCTTTATTTGGTTTATTCATTTGTTTGTTTGGGTTGGTTTTGTTTGTTTTGATTTATTGGTTAGTTTTGGTGCAAATTATGTCTTCACAAATTATATATATATTTATATATATTTGGCATGCTTGCAATTATTTGGAGATGAAGAAGAATGAGATAAGTTTGTGCTTTCAGGTGTAATGATGAATATTGTCACTAACATACAGTATTCACCTGGGATGAACCCTAAATTAATCCTCCTTCTGTAATGACAAAATATACATCTCCGCTATCATTTATAATAGATCCAATTATTTCTTGCCTTTTCAGGGGTAGTAGTAGTAGAAAAAATGTAGGCATAACATATATTTTATATTTGTGGCTAAGTTGGAAAGGGAAGTAAGATGAAGGCAAAGAATTGAATCTTCCACCATGCAGTGAAGGACTATGCAATATGGATATGTTACCGATATCTTTAAAATGGTGATAAGATTGATAAAAATGTAGAATCAGTTATGGTTGAAAATGAACCGTTTTGTCCTATAATTTGATAATGTCTTTTTATTAATAATATTATTATTTTATTTATATAGATTTAGTTGGTAGGAAAATGAAAGAATTTTTCTCTATATCACAGATACAAAAGGAACATAAGAATAGAGAAAACACAATGAAATGGAGGACAACAATAACAGTCATGAGTAATCTAAAATATTTGTTTTCACCTTTCCTTTCAATTTTTCTGTTTTAAAAGCTGAAATTTTGCTAGGATTGGGATACAAGTCTTGGGAGAATCATGCTGGAGCAGGAATAAAGCCATCTGAGTGTGGTAGTTCAAAGTTACCTTTTTGTCAGTGAATAAGAAAAGTTCTGCATACCCGTTTGCCACATGCCTTTATTCCTAATGTATTTTTGATTTTCCAGCAGCTCATCAGCAGATTTTCTGTTTCCAGTGAACTTCTTTCCTAAGTGGCTTAGCATATTGTAGTGGATCTGTGTATCATTAATTTTGTGGCTTCTCCCGCATTGTAGTCAGTATTCCTTAATCAGACCGCAAAACTACAGTTATAAAAATTGAAATATTGTATAGCAGTTATAAAATCAGATTCAACTTTAGCTTCAGTTCCTTCCTAAGCTATTCTATCATTCTGATTTAAATTAATAAGTTTCTTCTTATAATTGTAAGGTTGGCTACTCCTGGCTGTGCTAACTGAAACCTGTTAAGCACAGCAACTGCTTCAGTTAGTCACAGTGAAAAACTGTAATTAATGTCATCCTTTTAACAAGATCCAATAGCTTACAGACACAGAATGAAATGTTGTTTCAACATGCTCTGTTCATCTTCCACATTTCCACAGTTTTGAGTCCATTGAAGCTCTGAACCACACCATTCTTCTGCCTGCCTTTGGCATGATGTTGAGTAATCACTCTGCTATCATGTTTCTGTCAGTTGTCCAATTTAGACAGTTCTTGTGCTTCAAAGACTTCAAACCACCTCATTCTTACCTTGTCATCTGCAAGAAGTTGATTTTCATGGAGATGCAGTTCCATCAACCCTCAACAACAGTGACTTCAAGGAAAGAATTAGAATCTATTAGACTTCTTTTGGGGACTGTCTTTAACAGGGTGACTATGAAGCACCTCTCATTCAAGCCTGAACAGAAAGGCCTGATCAGGTTCAAAACCAAAAAGTAATATTTGCTTAACTTCACTCTGAAATACACTTCAGGAACCCATTTAAACTTCTGAGAGAGAACTCTGAAGAGCCTTTACCATTAGATGCCTTGAGTTACAGATTAAATTTAACTGGTAGATATTTCATTTTCTAATACTTATTAACAGCCATATTATTATTCAGTGGTCAAAAACAATTTTTTTTTCTTTTACCAAAATGTCATTGTGACACTTATTTTATTAAGAACTATTAAAGCTCACCCAATAAGTAGTAAAACAAAGATCTTTTTTGGGTTGTTTTTGTTATTACTATGTCTATCTAAGGTTTCATTTCTTTCAGTGGTATAACCTTCCTGTAGTAGGTCAATGTTGTGATTCCTCTTCAAGAAAGAAAGAAAGAAAAAAAAAAGGCCCTATATTGTAGTAATATTTCATAGTTCCTTTACATAAATGTCATGGATATCTACTGCAATTCCGTGTAATAAACATTCCCATCACACAGCAACACAATACCTCTCTTATGTGTAAATCACAGATATTGCACCACACCGTCTGGAGGTATGCGAGTTTTGAAAGCCTCTCCACTGACAGCATCCAAAGGCTAAGAATAAATTATCTGCCTCTGAGAGATAAGCTGATCAGTTAACTATGTCACTTTGTAGATTTGTGATCAGTATCTGAGTTAATTATTTAACGAAGTCTGCCAGTGACAAGTTTGTCAGCAAAAAGAATGTTTTAATGAGAATTTTACTGGTCATGAAGGGTGCCATATTGACAGTGAAAGTGACTGAATTCAACTAATTATCCACAGCCCAGGTACAGCACAGATAGAAGAGGTACAAGCTTTTTCTCCATGGTACCTACCAAGGTTCATTATAATGCCCATAGGTGGGGACTGTCTATAGAACTGGTCCAGTTTGTCAGCTCTTGATTACCAAAAGTGAGTAACATGTAGGAAGAATCATAAGTAACTAATAGTGAAGAAGACCGCTGGCTACAGAGGCAGAAAACTAGAAGGTAGCAACTTTCTAGGCAGCAGCAGAGTTGTTCCAAATAATCTTTCTCCCATTATGGTTAAAGTGCAATTTCAGAAGTGGACTTTGTAACTCATACTACACAAAACTGATTATGATTAGTGAGAGAAGCAGACTTGTTAGTTATCTCTGGGTTTCAAAGTATCAGGGACTCAAGCATAAGTCAAAGGCACTGCAAAAGAATACTTACAGTACACTGGTTTGAAGTCATCCACTCACCAGAATAAAAAAATGGAAGTGTCTTGATCAAGTATTAACAAGTGGGAGAAAAATAAACATTGAATACAGTAAGAGTTCCTCAAGAGTAATCTACAGAATAGAAAAAATAATGTCCAGCAAGGAAGAAGAGTTGGTAGAGACTGGTGTTTTAATTGACCAGCATTCCATCCCTGCTTCTACAAACACCATAGCTCAGAAAATAATATTTGACTAAAACTGTTTGCGTGAGAATAACAATAGTTTCTAAAGCCATGAGAGAAAGAGGACTGAGAGCTGATCTAGGTTGAAAAATGAAAAACCAAAAGCAAAAAGGAAGAGAAAATTTGTAATAACAAGATATGCAATACTAGTGAGTAATTTTAAGATTTGGGTGTTTTGAAATGGAAATATATATTTATTTATTTACTTAAAAGTCAAATAGATGGCATAGAGAGCTCTGTCAGCACAGATAAGTAGTGGCAGATCATTTAAAGTGACATTAAATAGGTCTTTCTTTGGATAATTCAGTAGAAGGTTTAAAAGCCATCAAAGGTATCAATGTCCAGGTAATTATGCAAATGAGATCTGAGAAAACAGATTTATACTTTTTCTTGTAAGTGAGAAAGTGGAAGCAATGGCAAAAGCAAACAGTCACAAACAAACATATAAAATCTACTTGTGGGGTAAACAAGATAGCATCACTTTATATGGACAAAAATATGAACTGTGTTGATATTTTAGCATCAAATGCAGGCACTGTATTTAGCAGGAAAAAAAAAAAATAACAGGAGACAACAGTGCTATGATCATCTGGAGGAAAAAAATACTAAGAACTTTACTGTTCCTTTTAGCTAGCAACTTCTGAATTCTATTTGTTGTCCCCAGAATGTCTGAATATAAACACAATCTAGTTTTCATGAGAGCCAAAATCTGTTCATCTTGATAGTATGCAACAGGGCATTTTAACACTTCAGATCAGAGGAAACCCTATTTATGGCATACACTGAAGAAAGGCAAGCCATTTATTTATTATTTTATTCATTTCTCAAACAATGTGAAATGAATACAAACAAATCATTTAAAATACAAAAGAGATTTTAGCTGCTTCTTCACATTTGGAAGGAAACTTTCAGGAATATGAAATACTTCATACAGATTGAAGAAAAGAACATTCAAAAGCTGTTTTTTTGTTTGTTTGTTTGTTTTTCAGGGCGAGATTTTTATAACTTTAATTCATCAGGCTTTCTTTCTCAGATTCTCCTTCATCTGTTAGTTCTTAGCCCTGTGAAGCAGAGTACAAACTGAGTATACATTTGTGGACCAAATATATTTTATCAGTGTTATGTGGAATAACCACCCCTTGTCCTTTATGAGAAGTTGCTATTAGAGTTATTATTTCATTGCTTGACTGGTACTTGATAGAGACAAAGACGTACAGTCATAGAAGAATAGGCATGGAGATAGAGGTTTCTAATCAATCTCCAACTATACTTACACCATTCCGGACAGCTTTTCTTCTATCCCCTACTACAGAGCACCTTTAATGTGCTCGTTCACTGCAACTTTGTTTCAAAAGTAGCATTTCATAAAGCCCTATAGACTAGTACAAGAAGTCTGTCAGCACCACCCAGCCGCTCACTCACTCTCCCCAGGTAGGATGAGGGAAAGAAACAGAAAGGTAAAACTCTGAGACCTCATGAGTTGAGATGAAGGCAGATTGCCAGGGAAAGCAAAAAACACATGCAGGTAAAGCAAAACAAGGAATTCATTCACTGCTTCCCACCTGCAGGCAAGTGTTCAGCCACCTCCAGGAAAGCAGGGCTCATCACACATAGTGATTTCTTGGAAAGATAAACACCATCACTCTGAATGTAGCCCACTTCCTTCTTCTTTACTCCAGTTTTATTGCTGAGCATGATGCCGTATGGTATGGGATATCCCTTTGGTCCATCTGGGCCAGCTGTTCTTGTTCTATCCCCTCCCAGCTTCTTGTGTACCTCCAGCTTCCTCACTGGTAGGGCAGCACAAGAAGCTGAAAAGTCCTTGGTTCTGTGTAAACTCTGCTCTGCAACAGCTAAAAACATAGATGTATTAGCACCACTATTTTCATCAAATATTCAAAACACAGTATTGTGCGAGGCCCTACAGAGAAAACTAACTCTAGCCCACCCAAAACCAAAACACACACTGATCTAAGAAAAAGTACCACTAGGGTACAGAAACAATAACCAGTGAGAGCCCTCTTGATAGCGTCATAACATGGAATACAGTCATGCTAGAGCTATTTTGCACACCCTGTAAGCAAACTACTGTAATCTCATGATCATTGTTGTTGCAACTGAGATCAGGAATTTGTAGTAAGAAAGATGCGTGCAAGAATTCATGCAGCTTTTCTGATCTGTATGTCATATCTGAACCAGTGGTAAAGATTGCAGTGGTAAAGATTGGACCAGTGGTAAAGATTGCAAACAAACAACAAAAAACAATGACAAAAACCAAGAACCTAACCCTCTGTCTCCTGGCCATGCATTTTTCCACGGGCTTTTTTTTCTTTCTTTCTCTACCCTGGAAGAGAGACAAAAAATTGAGTAACAATGAAATACATCATCAGAAAAATGTTTTTTCATGCTAGGAAAATGGGTTTCTATTCTTTTAGTGACAATAGAAACATAAAATATTATAATGCTCAAAAGCAAGTATGGACTTTTAACTGTTCTCAGCATTTTTGTTCAAGTCCAAATAGAGATCAAATACACTGGTTGTGTTTCAGGACCTCCAGAAAAATCAGCATGCAATTCTGGAATAAAAAGAAGCAGAAAGAAGTCCCATATTTGTTACCTTTCCCTCTAAATATGTTATTGAATTTAACAAAAACATCAACAGCAACAGAAATAATTTATTATACCATAATTCTTCCTCTTATTGAATCACAGTGCTTAATACAAACATTATTGAAAAAAACAGAATATCCATTAGCTGTGCTTACCACTACCCTCACAGAGTTTTCAGAGCATTCCTCAAACCTGATGTTTTGATCTAAAATTCTCAGCATGTTTGGCAGAATGTTCACAACACAACTGTTTTTAGAATAAGTGTCTCTCTCTATTCCAGTTAATTGAAAACAATTCTCAATCACCCTCCTGTGTTCAAAGTATCTGGATTAAGATATAGTGGTGGTAAAGTATCAGGGTTTTAAAGACATATAAACAACATAGTTGTTTGAACAGTTGACAAATAAATTCAAGCTCCCCAGGATACTCTTGTTTAGGATTTTCCCAATTAGGCATTTTATTTGATCTCTGGGTCTGGGTGAGCCACAATTCTCAAGAATTGAAGAAGAGATTAATGGACCAGATACAATGGCTAATTCATCCCCAGGGTTTTGTTCATTACTTGTCTTTGCTAATTTAATTGCATTATATCCAAAGTCAAATAAATCAAAATGAGAATTAGGCTTAGTACGACTAGTCTTGGAAGAGAGTTGATGTCTTGCCAGATTGTAACAGATCTTTTTTATTTTTTTTTTTAGTATTCTAAATACAAACTTTACAGTAGAGATTTTATTTTTTTCTTAAGGAATGCTGCCAAGAAAGATTTGCAAGAAAATTGTTTATAAGAAAACAATAAGAAACTTGCCATTTTGTATGTCAAACATATATATTCCATCTAGAAAAAGAAAAGTAGGATCTAGGGGCTAAAAGATCATATATTCAAAAAATGTCTGGGGAGCTGTGACACCAGGAAAATATTTGAGAACAAGCCAATGCAATGTAGGGCACAGATATAGGCAAAAACAGTTGGTTATGTGCCTTTTTTTTTCTTTTTTTTTTTTTCCTTTCCTTTAATGACAGCACTTGAATCTGAAATTAAGCACAGCAGGTAGGAAGATACTGCAGGGATTTTAAAAGGTACCACACATCTGTATGCTAACAGGGTTTGGTTTTCACCCATAGAGATGTGGACCCCACAGTGTTTATGGTCACAAATGGGAATTGTACATTTCTTGCAAATACACTGTGTCCTGTTGACCCACTATTTAGAACAGATAACTTCTATAACTTCTATCTGTTAATAATATTTTTCTTTTTCTTTTTTTTTTGTTTGTTTTTAAGTGCTTCTTTTATCAAAGAGTATATTTTAGATAATTTATCTTCCAAGATATGGTATTTTTAATTTCTGTGTCTGCATCTGTCCAGACAGATATGATTTATTTACTTTGGAACAGCTCTTCAGCTGTAGAAATCATCTCTCATAACTCTACCAGGATCAGACGATTTCAATAAAAAAATAAATAAATGTATTGTAATAAGGCAACATTTCTCTACTGACAAGATAAAAAACTGAGCCTTGGCCTGGGTGCCTACCCAGCCACCCTCTCTCTCTCCCTTCTCAGCAGTACAGGAGGAGAAAACAAGATGAAAAATTTATAGGTCAAGATAAGAATAAGAAGATCATGTGCTGTAGTATGGAGTCCTCTATGTGTTGCAGAAGAATCTCTGATCTAGTATCTGGAGCACCTCATCCCTCTCCTCCTTCACTGACCTTGGTGTCTGTGCGTAGGGATGTTTCTCATTTTCTCAAACTTTTCTCACAGCAAAGCAATTTTTACCCTTTCTTAACTGTGCCGTCACAGGGAAAACACCAGCATTGTGGATGGGTTCAGACTTATTCAGCACTAGGTCCATTTTCGAGCCAGCTGGAACAGGCTCTGACCGACATGGGGGCAGCCTCCGATCTCTTTTCACAAAAGCCAAAGAGAAAGGTGTGCTATAACTGACTACAAATGAAACGTCCAAAGTGTCCATCCCACAGTAGTCTTCCTGGAATTCTACACGACCTGATGAGATCAGAAAAGCTATGACCATTTTTGGAAGGAAACTGAAAGGCTCAGTTAGTGGGGAGAGCAACTACTGTCCTCTAGCCATCCCTGAGCAAACACCTGCAGAGAGATGGCTTTCAGGTTTTCATTTTGGTGGGTAATTTGAAGAGGATTCTGTATGGTAATAATAGCCAGGATGGCTCCACTGCAAACAGTTTGGCTGTACCTCCTTTCCAAAAGAGGCTGTTTATATATTATTTTTAATTGTACATCTGATACATTTTCTGATGTATTTAGTTTGCTCTGTAACTTTGAGAGAGTGTCCTTGGATCATTGTGAATTGTCTTGGGTATAATTTTCTTGCCCTCTGAAGTGAAAATAGCTTGACACATAATAGTCATGCAGTCTCCTTTTGGAATGTAGAAAGATACAAAAAAAAACAACTGAGAACCAATTGAAAGCATAAACACTGAAACTTTTCTCGAATATTTTGTCACCAAGCACTGAGCATATACAAATGTACTATATATAATGTGATAAAAGTCTACTGGCATTTCTGCAGGAAAAGTCTGTATAGTGGCTAAGCTTTGATGAAATATACCAGTCATTTCAAAATCAAGCCAACAATATCTTCTACAGAACTCCACATCATCATTTACACTAATCTTCTTCTTTATATACTTTTAAGGTAAAGACAAAGTTAGCTGTTAACTGTTGCTCTCTAGAATTTTAAGGTTTTTTCTATTTAATATAAACTATTTGAATTGAAAGCAATAAAATATTTCTGTATTTATTTGCCCATTTCTGGATCAGATTCAAATATTCAAAACTATAAATTTTAAATACTTGATTTTATCATAGTTGTCTTTAGCAAAACAGGTTTTTACTATTTGAAAACACTTTTGAGGAATGTTGTTGAGTGTAACTTTTACTGAGGGTTGAAAAAGCAATGTTTTCAGTATGATTATTGTCAAGTAAAACAGCAATAATCTCCTTGATAAAAGCCTTAACTTCTTAGGTGATTTCTCAATCAAGCAACAAGATAACATCAGAAGTATTTTTTCTCTCCTTTTTTGTTTGTTTGTTTGTTTGTTTTTTATTTATTTATTTACTTATTTAAAAGCCACATTTTACCACCCCTTATCCATTACAAAATGTCATGGTTATATTTTGGAAAGCTTCCAAAACGTATTCAAACATTTCTGTAACTCCTAAAATTAAATAAATAAATAAATAAATCTGTTCCAAAGACATCAAATATAGGACATCAAAACTTTGTATGAGAGGAGCATTTACACATCCAGTTCTCATCATCAAGTTTAAAGTAATTCCCATGAACTGTCCCAAAGAGATAATTTCAAAAACAAAAAATCAAAGAGAGAGAAAAGAAGAAATAATCACAGAATCACAGAATTGTAGGGGTTGGAAGGGACCTCAGGAGATCATCGGGTCCAACCCCCCTGCCAAAGCAGGTTCCCTAAAGCAGGTTGCCCAGGTAGGCATCCAGACGGGCCTTGAATATCTCCAGAGAAGGAGACTCCACAACCTCCCTGGGCAGCCTGTTCTAATGCTCCGTCACCCTCACTGTGAAGAAGAAACACTAATGAAACAGTCCCAAATACACTACAAGCCATCTCTTCCATCAGGGGCTATAAACAAGCTACAGGTTCACGTCCAGTGTTCTGTTGTTTTCAGACACCAGATAGAACAGAGTAGATGGCCATGATTGTTTCTTGCCATGATCATTTATTCCTGGAAATCTTTCTGGTCTCAGAGGATGTGGTTCACTTGGGGCTGTAAATCCCATTGGGAATTATAAATCACTATCATTTAGGTGTCCATTGCATTTGGAAAGGAACAAATGACAGAATACATTTTTCCTCCAATCTTGTTGAAGTGTTTGAAGAGACAGGAGTTAACTGCTGAAGACAGTGGGCCTTTGTAGTGCTCTTCCCATTTGATGAGGTTTCTTCTGTCTTCGCTTTCCAAATGGCCAATAGATATGTACCTAAGGCTTTGCCAGTAGTATTAAGTGGATTTTTCTTCCGCTAATTTAGGGATGGTCATATAAAAGGCTGGTCAACCTTGAAAGTTGACAGCTGGCCACTGTTTCAGATAATCCTCCACAGCTATCTCCCACCTATTTTGCCACTTCCACCTCCTTTTCTAAGTTATTCTGTCAGACTGCTGCTCATGAGAAAGGGCAAGTCCTAAACCCGACTTTACTCCCCAGCCCCTTCTTGTACACTCTAACAAGCTGTTACGTTGGCTTCAATGCTGTAAGTAAATCCTGCAACACCCCAACACTTTCTTCCTTGTGAGTTCGCATGTCTCGGTTAGATCAAAGAAAGTTGAGAACACACATGTTTCACAGCCTCATTTTGTGAACATAAACAGCATTAGTGATTTAAAAAAGAAGAAGAATTAAAAAAAAAAAAAGAAGAATTAAAAAAAAAAAGTGCTTTGCTGAAACAGAGAGCACAATTAAGGCCATTGGCTCTTTATCACAGGTATGACAAGTCAGTGCTTACCGTATTGAATGATATTGTAAACCTGTATTCCAGAAAGCTTTTAAACTTCTCAGTAGATCCATCTCCCATAATGTGCAGCTTTGCAGGTCTCCAGTGATGTTACTGGAATAGCAGATCAAAACCAGCATCTTAGATATACAACCCAGAGTCCATCTCAAGAGGTTTTATGGAAGATGAAATAAAAACTTAATAGTCCTATAAACAAATAAGTAATATTTGGAGAAAAACTTTTAAGAGTGCAGAATAAGAAACTTATTCCTGTATTTTGTATGGATAGCAATGTGATCCCACATATAGAGTGGATTCAAATATATTTATAAAAATACTTTACAAGCCACATAATTACTATGATAATCACATATTTCAGAGCTGTTTATGACGATGTTTCCTTATTGTTTTCTTTTGCAGAGTTAAGGGGGAAGAAAATGAAACTGTACTTCAACACAAAAAGACATAGGGTTCAACATAATATAACACAAGTTAGACTTGTGTTGTAGCACAATTTATAATGTCTTCTGAAGTCCTGAGATGCTATATTTAAACCATAGTGCTCCTTACCGGCTTCTGTCAGCACAGCTTACGTTTTTGTTTACAGCTTTGACTCCTCATACCACTGCACTGTAGCTCACATATTTCTCTGTGTGTTTAACTAGATGGAAGGAACTACTCCAACAAAGATAAGTGTCAGAGTTATTGGAAGGAAATCTGGCATTTACACCAGAACTTTGGAAATACTCAGGAGTTGGGGGATGCAACTGTACTTTACATACAGTTTTCCAGAAAGAACAGCATACTCAGGATGAATTCATGACATGGATGATGTCCGCAATACATTTCCAGATTTCACTGTGGCCTGTCTCCTCACCTCTGAAAACTTGGCTGTGGGTCTTGAAGTAAGAACACAAGCAGAGCAGAGCTTTGAAAATCTAGTCTTCTACTGTTTTACATTCTTTTTTCAAAGTCATGAGAGAGACAGTAAAAGCTTTAATGCCACAAATCATATAAGTATCCGATTTATCTTAAGCACCGGTTTTAAATAATCCACTTCTTATCTTGTTTGTCAACAGTGTGTTTGATGCCAAAAAAGATTTACATGAAGTGTAAACATTATCAGATACCTACTGTTCCTCTGTAGTACCTCAGGGGGGATTCGAAACTGGCCAGCTTAGATCTCTGTACTTCAAAGAATTTCCCCTGAAACCTTGTTTACAGCGTAAGCGGAAAAACAAGGTCCCATTCCCCTTTTGTACTACCATTAACCACATTAAAGCACAACACTCCACTAAATAATTCCTCCACAGCATACACACAGACTTCACCACCATCTAAAATGGGTCAATTGCTTTCATTTTAGCATGCTAATTTACCACTACAGAAGCCTGATACTGGGAGAGACAAGAATGTTTTACAATAATTTCTGCCCCATCCCCTACTGCTCACCTGTTTTTTCACAGCTTCCCAGAGCTTTATCCTAAGATACAGTGACCCCTATATTGCATTTAAAATTACATTAAAATAGAAATTTGAAAACCTTCCTCTCTTGTCCTTATGCCTTGAATATATGAGAGATTTATAGCTGTTGATATGATATTTTATTGACCAAGTATTTCTTCTGAGTTGTGCTTTCTTTGTTTAATTGTACTGAAGCCTATGACTGAATTAAAAATAAGTGGTAGAAAATTATAAAAGAAAAAAAAAGAGAGAAAACTTCCTAGTTGGAATAATGACTTTTTTATATTATAGACAAAATCCAAAAAATTTTACATGGGCACACTGGAGCAAATAGAATAGTCTGAGAGTTATCCTACAATGTATCTTCTTCTGTGTGGGGACTTCTTTTCTCATTTAGTCTGAATCAAACGATCACATGATCTTTATAAAATATCATCCACAAGTAATTACATTGCAGTCACATGTAAAAACAAGTCAACCTAATGTGCTCCAAAAGTTTTAAAGATAAAATGAGATGTGTGTTTATAGATACATATATGAGGAGTTGTATTGGGTGTGCAAACTCTCTAAAATCCAGTTAAAATTGTAGCAGTTTTTCTGCAGGTTGACTTTGACTGGCTGCAGAACCCCACCCATTCTCTCTCTCTCTCACTCCTCCTTAACAGGAAAGGAGGAGAAAAAAAAGATGGACAGCATCATAGAATCAAGGAATCATAGACTATATGAGCTGTAAGGGACAATGATCATCAAGTCCAACTCCTTGGTCCACAAAAGACCACCTAAAATCAGATCATGTGTCAGAATTTTCTTCAAATGCTTCTTGAACTCTGGCAGACTTGATGCCATGACCACTTCCATAGGGAGCCTGTTCCAGCATCCAACCACCCTCTCAATAAAGAACCTTTTCTTGATATCTAGCCTGAACCTCCCCTGTCACAGCTTCAATCTGTTCTTTCAGGTCCTATTGCTGGTCACCAGAGAGAAGAGATCCAAGCCTGCCCCTCTGCTCCCCCTCATGAGGAAGCTGTAGACTGCAGTGAGGTCTCCCCTCAGTCTCCTCTTCCCCAGGCTGAACAATCCAAGTGACATGAGCCATCCCTCATATGTCTTCCCCCTCTAGACCCTTTACCATCTTTGTAGCCCTCCTTTGGACACTCTCTAACAGTTTTGTCTTTCTTCTACTGTGGCGACCAAAACTGCACACGGTACTCAAGGTGAGGCTGCACCAGCAGAGAGTAGAGCAGGAGAATCACTTCCCTTTACTGGCTAGCACTGCTTTACTTGATACATCCCAAGGACATGGGTGGCCCTCATGGCTGCCAAGGCACACTGCTGGCTATTGTTCAGCTTACTATCAATCAAAACCCCCCAGGTGCCTTTCTGTGGGGCTGATCTCCAGCCTTTCATACCCCAGTGCAGTTCCCATGTGCAGAATCCAGCAGATCATGATATGAGACTTGGTAGGTGAGCATTTTAATAAGAAAATCAAAAGGCATACATGGCAGCAAAGCAAAAAGGGGAAATTTATTCACTACTTACCATTGGCAGGCAGATATCCAGCCACTTCCTGGAAATCATAGAATCATTCATTAAGGTTGGAAAAGACCTTCAATATCATTTGGTCCAACCAGCCCCTTACCACTAGTATTATACGCTAAACCATGTTTTTCCTTAAATACCCCCAGGGATGGTGACTCCACCACTTCCCTGGGAAACCCATTCCAATTCCTGACTACTCTTTCTGAGAAGAAATGTCTCTTAATTTCTAATTTAAACCTCACCTGGCGCAACTTCAGGCCATTCCCTCTAGTCCTATCACTAGTTTTCTGTGAGAAGAGGCTGACCCCCAGCTCCTCACACCTTCCTTTCAGGTAGTTCTAGTTCTAGTTCTAGCAATAACGTCTCCCCTATGCCTCCTCTTCTCCAGACTAAACAACCCCAGTTCCCTCAGCCGCTCTTCACAGGACTTGTGCTCCAGGCCCTTCATCAGCTTCATAGCCCTTCTCTGGACATACTCCAGGGCCTCGATGTCTTTGTAGTGAGGGGCCCAAAACTGAACACAGTACTCGAGGTGTGGCCTCACCAGAGCAAAGTACAGGGGGACGATCACCGCCCTGGTCCTGCTGGCTACACTATTCTGATACAAGCCAGGATGCCATTGGCCTTCTTGGCCACTTGGGCACACTGCCGGCTCATGTTCAGGTGAGCATCAACCAACACCCCCAGATCCTTTTCCTCTGCACAGCTTTCCAGCCACTCTGCCCCAAGCCTGTAGCGCTGCATGGGGTTGTATAGGCCATGTTCCGATACCTGAAGATGTTGAGTTTGTGTTGAGCTTTAGCCTTCCTGATTTTTTCTCTGCATATGCTGGCATCTTCTTTGTACTCTCCCCGAGCTGCCTGTCTCTTTTTCCACCAGACATAAACTCTCTTTTTCTCACAGAGACTAAGCAAAATTTCCCTGTCCTGCCATGCCAGTCTTCTTCCCCGCCGGCTCATCTGACAGCACACAGGGACAGCCTGCTCCTGAGCCTTTAAGACTTCCTTCTTAAGGATCACCCAGCCTTTCTAGACCCCTCTGCCCTTCAGGACTGGCTCCCTGCCAGTGTCCTGAAGAGTTCAAAGTCTGCCCTCTGGATGTCCAAGGTAGCTGTTTTACTGATCCCCCCACTGACTTCACCAAGAATAGAGAACTCTACCATTTTGAGGTCACTATGCCCAAAGCAACTACCAAACACCACGTCTCTCACCAGTCCTTCCCTTTTCGTGAACAGCAGGTCTAGTGGGGCACCCCCTCTGGTAGGCTCACTAATCAGCTGAGTCGGAACCTCCTAGACTGCTTCCTCAGGGCTTTATTGTATTTCCAGCATGTGTCCGGGAAGTTAAAGTCCCCCATGAGAACAAGCACTGGTGACTGTGCGACTTCTGTCAGCTGCTTGTAGAACACCTCATCTGTGTCTTCATCTTGGTTTGGTGGTCTACAATCAGGGAAGCAGAGACTCAGTATGCATCAGCAATACCCAAAACATTGGTGTATTATCAACACTGTTCTAACCTCAAATGCAAATCACAGAGACACATTCCATCTCAGCCAGACCCAGTAAACTGTTGAACAGTATCATATATTAAGTTTCCTATTAACAATGATTTGGAGACTGATCCTCCTCATCTACTTATAACAATCCAGAATTATTCAACTGACATAAATGAGGTTATACCTCACTGTATGCTACTAAGGTAAGTTACGAGACCATAAAGTAACTCACACAGACAGTTTTATAGAAGCCTGATACTACCTTGCAAACATCTGTAAACACAGGAGACAAGCTTAAAAAGTCTGTTTTTTGTTTAGTTTTATTCACAACATTATAAAGCAGAAACTCAGGTCAAAAAGGAGATCTCAACAGCATTCACAAATTTCCCTCGCTGTTTCCATTCTTGCACAGCTATTTTTCAAGATGTAAATGTAAATGTAATTTTAATAACCCCTTTGTTTTCATAGTGTTCAAAGTCTTTGTAAAATGTATTTAACTTTAAAGGAACCATAAACTTTGAAGAACTCAATAAATTAAATTATTTATTTATATAAATTGATCCAACTTTACAAGTAATTTCAAATGAGGTACAAAGAAAAATATCTGTTGAATTTGTTTGGTTTTCTCGTATTGTTACAAGCTCAAAATATAATGACCCTCTCTTAAAGAACATATATGAAAAACTCTGTTTTTAAAGATGAAATCTGGGCAAATCTCTATTTTTTTTTTTTCAGTTTGAACTGCGGTATTATTTAAAAGTTAGTTTCTACTCTTGTAGATTAAAAGGGAACTAAAATGTGAATCAATTTTATTTTTATTTTTTTGTGTGGCTTGGTTTGGTTTATTTTGTTTGTTTTGTTTCAAGCAACATTAAACATAGCATAGGTATATGACATCATTCGTGTATGGCAGTTAACAAAACTTGAATGTTTCCCTCTGTCTTTTCTGTGGATTTTTAAAAATACAAGTTCTTATGCAGGTCACCGTAAATAGATAGATAGATAGATAGATAGATAGATAGATAGATAGATAGATAGATAATCTAATAAATTTCATGACACTCTTCTACAGGAAATGACTGAAGGATATCTCCCTGTGTCCCTGTGTCAATTTCTTGGTTTATGCATTCATATAGATCTAATCTAATCTAATCTAAACTAATCTAATCTACTACTTGTAGTCAGTAAATTTATCTGTTCAATTCTTCTAGGAGATTCTAATTTTAAAATGACATTTTAAACCATCACAAAGAGAAAATATCTTTCAAGTATATTATATTTCATCATCTCTGAACTGCAAGCCTTTACATTTAAAATAATGGTGTTTTTTTTCCAGACATCTTCTGGTAATAATATCCAAATTTTTAGACAAAACCATGGAAGTTCTACTGCAGCAATTTCTTAAACACTTAATTCTCCACCTTAATTCTTGTCAGTTGTGTTCTTTTGTTTTTGTTTTTGTTGTTGTTGCTGCTGTTTTTGTTTTGCTTTTTTTTCTGAGGGGGGTGGGTTTTTGTTTGGTGGGTTGTTTGGTTGTGTGTGTGTTTAATCGAACTTTGATTTCCATTCAAGATGCGTGTTTCATAATCTGCAGTTACATACTAATCAAACTATAAATATGAATAATAGTTTATTATATCTGTGGTTTAAGTCACAAGGTTTCACTCAGATTAATTAATGTGAAGACAGCATGCTGTTCTTGTCAGAGAAGAAGAAAATCCTTTCTGGAGAACAGAGAATTATTTAGTCTTGGTGATTTGGGGGTCATGCCATGTTTCACTCTTGGTGATTTGGGGGTAAAGCCATGTTTTACATTTGGTGATATTAATTGAATGTCACATGCCACAGCTTGGGATCTGTTGTCCCACAGCATCCAAATTAATGATAGTGAAAGACATATTGCACTTGGGATATTTGCACTTACAAATTTGTAATTGAAGTTCACACGGATGAGGTAAGGAAACAAGGGTTAACATCTTGACCTCATCCATTTATCTGTGCTCTCAAATCAGAGATGGTCTTTTCACCCACTTCACAGCTACAAGCCGCCACTAATATTTGATGAAGCAATGACACTTTACCAATTTCAGTATCACCTGGTAACTGCCTCCTGTTGACAATAGTACTGTGTTTTAATGAACAAATAAATAGCTTATCTACCATTCTTGGAAAGAAATCCCAGCTACTGAGGCAGAGCACTAGCTCTCCCAGTGTTACTTGGACTAATTGACTCCTTGGATGAAGTTAAATCACACTATCCCCATTGGGATGTATGTTTGCCAGTAATCAATAGCTCAACAAGATCCACATGGCAGGTAATTAAGTGGAAAGTAATTAATACCCATCAAATGTTTTATTAACTGCCATTCCTTCACTCAAAAGTCCCAGTGTACTGTAAATAAGGCTGTGAGGAAAGAACTAAATGTAATTTGTGTTTTCTGACACGAAACTGTGTGTTATTTCTAAAATCTTCACTGGCCTATATGCCATTTCAATATAGCATCTCATTCACAAAGATTTTTTGTTCTTCTACCCCAGGACAGTTTCTCAGATAGCACAGTTCTGCAGATTTGACTGTAGCCTTAAAAATATACAAAAAAAAAAAAAAAAAAAAAAAAAAAAAAAAAAAAAAAAAAAAAAAGGTGTTTCAGTGCAAAAATAAAGGAATTAGATTTGTTGTCATGAACTCTGGCAGTATTCCTCTTATCAGCAATGTTTTACAACAATACAAGTGAGGCAAAACTTGCAAGGAAATATAAGTCCATAAATAAAAATAGTTAAGCTTTTTTGAGAATAAAGTTACAATCAGTTATTCCTAAACATATCAGCTGACCAAAGAAAAAAAATATTCTTTACGCCAGTAAACTTTACTATATGGTATTTCTTTTCTGAGGCTTGAACACACTACTATGGTAGTTTAACCTGGCAGAAAGCTCAGTACTACTCAGCTGCTCACTCACTGTCCCCAGGTGGGATGGGGAAGACAATCAGAAAGATGAAAGTGTGAGAGCTCATGGGTTGAGGTGAGGACAGTTCATGAGGATATGCAAAAGCCTCACACACAAGCTAAGCCTGACAAGGACTCCATTCAGTACTTTCCATCAGTAGGCAGGTGTTCAGCCACTTTCAAGAAAACAGGGCTCATAACACTTAATGCTTTCTTGGGAAGACATACAATCAATTCAAACATCTCCCTTCCTCCTTCTTTACATCAACTTTTATTGCTGAGCATGATGCCATATGGTATGGGATATTCCTTTGGTCAGCCTAGGCCAGCTGTCCTGGTTCTGTCCCCTCCCAGCTTCTTGTGCTACCCCAGCCTCCTTGCTGGTGGGGCAGCACAAGAAACTGAAAAGTCCTTGGTTCTGTGTAAGCTCTGGTCTGAAACAACTAAATTAAAACATCTGTGTGATACCAACATTATTCTCATCCTAAATCCAAAACACAACATTGTATGAACATCTACAAATAAAATTAACTTCGAGAAGATGGTTCTCGAACTTATTGAGGCTCACCTGGGGGACAAAGCAGTCATTGGTCCCAGCCAGCATGGGTTTGTGAAGGGCAGGTCCTGCCTAACTAACCTGATTTCCTTTTATGATAAGATCACCCGTATGATGGACCAAGGGAAACCAGCTGATGTGATTTTTTTGGACTTCAGCAAGGCTTTTGACACGGTTTCCCATAGGATCCTACTGGACAAAATGTCCACCATACAGCTAAATAAAAACATCATCCGATGGGTGAGCAATTGGCTAACGGGCAGGGCCCAAAGGGTTATGGTAAATGGGGCTGCGTCAGGCTGGCGGGCGGTCACCAGTGGGGTCCCTCAAGGCTCCATTTTAGGGCCGGTACTTTTCAATATTTTTATAAACGATCTGGATGTAGGAATAGAAGGTATTTTGAGCAAGTTTGCTGATGACACCAAACTTGGAGGAGTAGTGGACTCGAATGAGGGTGGAAAGGCCTTGCAGAGGGATCTGGATAGGTTGGAGAGCTGGGCGATCACCAACCGCATGAAGTTCAATAAGAGCAAGTGCCGGGTCCTGCACCTGGGACGGGGAAACCCTGGCTGCACGTACAGACTGGGCGATGAGACGCTGGAGAGCAGCCTAGAAGAGAGGGATCTGGGGGTCGTGGTAGACAGCAAGTTGAATATGAGCCAGCAGTGTGCCCTGGCGGCCAGGAGGGCCAACCGTGTCCTGGGGTGCATCAAGCACGGCATCGCTAGTAGGTCAAGGGAGGTGATTGTCCCGCTCTACTCTGCGCTGGTGCGGCCTCACCTCGAGTACTGTGTGCAGTTCTGGGCACCACAGTATAAAAAGGACATGAAACTGTTGGAGAGTGTACAGAGGAGGGCTACGAAGATGGTGAAAGGCCTGGAGGGGAAGACGTACGAGGAACGGCTGAGGTCACTGGGCCTGTTCAGCCTGGAGAAGAGGAGGCTGAGGGGAGACCTCATCACAGTCTACAACTTCCTCGTAAGGGGGTGTCGAGAGGCAGGACACCTTTTCTCCATTAACACCAGTGAGAGGACCCGCGGGAACGGGGTTAAGCTGAGGCAGGGGAAATTTAGGCTCGACATCAGGAGGGGGTTCTTCACAGAGAGGGTGGTTGCACACTGGAACAGGCTCCCCAGGGAAGTGGTCACTGCACCGAGCCTGTCTGAATTTAAGAAGAGATTGGACTGTGCACTTAGTCACATGGTCTGAACTTTTGGGTAGACCTGTGCGGTATCAAGAGTTGGACTTGATGATCCTTAAGGGTCCCTTCCAACTCAGGATATTCTATGATCTTCAGAGGTCCCTTCCAACCTCGGCCATTCTGTGATTCTGTGATTATGTTTTAGAAAAGTTTCTAAGTGAATTCTCACATTGTGCAACAGTTTGCAAAACTGGAATTAGCCCATGGAAGGGAAAGTTTTCTTTCATCATGAGGCACCTCCCTTTATTCGCCTTTATCAGCTTTTCTGGGTTCTTCAAACAGCTGCAGAAGCTAGAGCCACCAGCCATTCTATATGTTGTTCTGTCCTGGTTTTGGCTAGGATAGAGTTAATTTTCCTCCTAGTAGCTGGTAGAGTGATGTGTTTTGGATTTAGGATGAGAATAATGTTGGTATCACACAGATGTTTTAATTGTTGCAGAGCAGTGCTTACACCAAGCCAAGGACTTTTCAGCTTCTCGCTCTGTCCTGCCAGTGGGCAGGCTGGGGGTGCAGCAGGAGCTGGGAGGGGACAGACCCAGGGCAGCTGACCCAAACTGGCCAAAGGGGTATTCCATACCTTCTGACGTCATGCTAAACAATATATAGGGGTGGCTGGCCGGGATGGGGGGACCAGCTTCTCAGGGATAGGCTGGGCATCAGTCAATGGGTGGTGAGCAATTGCATTATGCATCATTTGTTTGTACACATTATTATTAGTAGTACTATTATAATTTTTATTATTATTTTCCTTTCTTTTCCATCCTAATAAACTGTGTCTGTCTCAACCCACAAGCTTTCTTTTAAACTTTTTTTCCCCCTCGATTCTCTCCCCCATCCCATGGGGGAAGAGGAGGAGGGTGAGGAACAGCTGTGTGGTGATTAGCTTCCAGACAGGTTAAACCACTACATGTTCTTCTGATCTTTTTCAGAACATTTATCTGAATGTTATTCTTGGTGCAGAAAATGGCCTGTCACAAATTATCAGTAAGTGGTCTCATCTACTGGTATACTTGATATTTGGCATTTCTGGTGACTTAACAAGATCAATTCTTCTGTGTTTTTTTTTAGTAGTGAATCCCCTACCAAATTCATCTTCTAAGATTCACTCCTGAAATCATGCTGCCTATTCAGTTCAGAATGCAGCCCTGACTCAAGAGTTGTGATGGAAGCATGTTTCCTCCCTCAAAATATTTCCCAAAGTGTAAATGCTTGGAAACATATATAAGAAAACACATTGTTGAGCATGCTGGTGGATATTGCCATTGCTTTTTATCAAGGCACAAAGGACAAGAATTCCTCCTGGACAGTGCTTCCTATTTCTTATGGAAGTTAATAAGGTCAGGAAGTTATATCTTCCTTGGCCTTGGTCAGGTGTGCTGCTGAAGTTTATTCTTCTGCATATAAGTATTTTTCCACATTTTCCTCTGCCTTTCCTAAAATTTCTTTTCACTTTTCCCATCACCTTAAGATACTAAGAGATGTCTCTTTTTCTCCTCCTGCTTTGGGAAAACAGATACTTTTTATCAGTTACATTAGGACATGGCAGATTTCTCTCCAGACAAACCAGCTTTCTGTGGTGGGAGGCAGCTTCCAGACTGGGTAGACCTTAGTGTCTGGAGAGAAAGTTACCTCTGTATAATAATACTTTACCTGTAGCCTGGCCTGCTGACCCCTCAGTAATGCAGTAAAAAAGGGTAAAAATATCAAATGAAGGCAAGGAACAGCTTGTGGCTTTAGTGATAAATAGATTTATCTACTCTACAAGTAGAATCCTTAAATGAAAACAGAAAGACTCCCAAGTTGCCTGATGATTTATTACAGATTGAATGATCTGCTTGTCCCAAAACCACTATTTTGGCACTAGTTTATTCTGGATAAACTCATTATTTGCCAAAAGGAAGCTTACACAAACTTTTTCTGTGTTCTGATGATTGATATGAAGAAGACAGGCACCAAATTAGCAGACAGTTTTTGATATGCTTGCTGTTGTGATACCTCCTAAGATTATTTTCCAGATGTTCTAACATATCTAAATAAAGTTGCATTTTATGTTACTGTGCAAGCAAAACTTCCCATCAGAATCTGTGGGACTAAGAATAGAGGCCAAGTGAGAGGAATAGTGGTTTCTAATATAACAAGATTTCAAAACTATGAAAAATAATCATGGCAGAAAATAATAGTAGAAATTCATCTTATTTTTTCTACTATAAAATGTAATACATAAGATAGGTGAAACACGCTATGTATAGTTATATATCTGTACCTATTTTAATCCTGTCTTGATGTGTATTATATTCCTGTGTCATGAATGTCCTAGTACAGTCAAATATACACAGCAGGATTAGGGGGATTTATAGATTATTTCACTACTCTGAACATTTCAGTTTTCTTATAATCTCTGGATCTTGCTATAACTAGTACAATGCATTCAGCTGGACAAAAAATCTGCTCTGATACATACACACAGAGTTCCCATTTATTTCTGTGCTGCTGACTTCAATGCTCCCGTTGAATGTATGTATTGGAGGGCAAAAGATAGCTATTTATAGTGTAACCTTCCTAGACAAAATGAGCAGGCTGGGTGTCCTTTATCCTCTTATCTACAGTATCCCTAGCACTTTCTGAAATGTCTTTTATAATTTAATCTAATTCATTACAAATGAGCTACATCAGCAGATATTCTTTAACGAATAAGTGCAACAAAAGAAAAATGGAAAATAATCTACCAGTTGGTTAGTTTTGAAATACATTGAAAATGACAAGCTTTTCCTTTCTTGTTTCTAAGTAAAGTATCTGCAAGTAGTGTTAATTTCTAAAAATAATAATTTATTATCTACCAGAGATCTCATGGAATTTCTCTTTTAGTTCAGAAAACTTATAAGTGTTTGACAAAAAGCTCAGTTTTCTCAATTTTTTAAAACAGAGAAATGGGAAAAAAAAAAAAAGGCAACTTTATTCTTGTATATTCTTTTATTTTTAGAGAGCAATGTAGTCATGCAGTCTGCTGCCTTATAATGTCTTTCCATTGTATTTGGATATTTGAAAAATTACAGAAAATCTAGAATATTAATTTACTTTTAAAAATGAAAAAAAAAAGAGAGAGAGAGAAAGGAACGATTCATCTTTTTTTCTGAAGAAAAAAGAAGAAAGAAGACAACAATACTTTTAAAACCTTGAGAGATTCATGCAATATGGTCTGAGTTTCAACATGAAAAATAAAATCCTTCCTTTACTAGTGTGTGAAACTGTTTTGTTCCCCACATTGTTTTCTAGCCAAGAGGATCCTATGCCTTACATTTCAAAATTAGAAAGGATTCACCAGCAAAATTGCTGGTATCTTTTTAGCTGTCTTGGTTTTTCAGACAAAGCATGAGTTTGAACTAGGCTCAGATGCTCTCTTTTCACACTTGAGGAAATTGGAACAAACAAGTTCAGCTTCAGTGCAGGAGTGCAGGGGTGCAGAAAAAAGTAAATATAGATAACCTCAAAACAAGACCAAAATCCAGCTTAGCTTAACTGAATTTTTCAGCCTGACACAGATTTCTTTTCTTAGCCAAATAATACCTTCCCTATCTTCCCTGTAACTGTTCTACTGATAATGTTTTAGTCTGCAATTCTGTCACCTTATGGAAATAAAAAAGGTTCTGGTTAAGGATTTAGACATAAACTTTGAAAATACTATTTTGAATAGTTCTGAGAAATGGCACCATCAAAAACAACATAAAACACCTTTATCTGATTTCAAGGTCAAATATTTTGCTGGATTGGGTAACTTGACAAATGAAACTCTGGACTGTAGTGCTAGGACTCTCCTTAGCAGAGCTGTGCTTAAACAAAAGAGTAGAGCCATGTTTATACAGCCCTGCAGAGACTACATATTTGGGTGTGCTTTGTGTATCTGCACAGTAAATGAAGGATTATTGCCAAGTGGAATTGCCAAGAAAATCATAATCATGCCTTTAATATGACAGACAGTCAGTGGGTAGATGTAAGGAAGGTACACAGGAAACCGAAGAAATGTAAAATACACTAAAACAAAACAAAACACAAAAACAAAGCAAAATACAAGTACAGGAGTAGCACTACTCAGAAACACGAACAATGTGAAATAGGATTCTTTCTAATAGGCTGCAGTCATGGTCAATGTGTTCATTTCAAATATGTCTGAGTCCTGCATAAATCCTGTAGTGCATGTAAGACATCAATTATTTAAGGTCTGACCCATCTACCAAATTCTTACCAAGGTCAAAATCACTTCTATGCAGACAGCCTAAGACCTTGTGTTCTCAGAACTATGTTGACAATAACAGCTATTCTCGTCCCTTAAAACAGCAGTTGTGCTGCCACTGCTGAAGCACAGACTCTTCAAAATACCCTTATAATCTTTTGTATTGCAGCAAAAATATCTTCATTTAACTTGCCTTAGGATTCCAAACAAGTATGTTTACATGACAAATGTATATTTTCCAACAAATTAAACAGAAATTTATGTAAAAAGAATTTTAAATCCAGAAACGTTCATTTGAAAACTTAATAAATAAATAAAAATAAAAATGGTATAAATAAGATAAATGATATACATATAACACATTACAGAAAATGTTATGTTATGTTATGTTTTATGTTATCTTATGTTATGTATCACACCTTCACTGAATTAAAAAAAAAAAAAAAAAAAGACATAAAAATATTTCTGGCCAGTGACAAGGTTAACATCTTTGTCTTACTAAAGTTTAACATACTAAAGTAAATATTCTTTGGTAGAAGCCTGGCACTTCAAATAATTTAAATGAAAATTATTAGTTGAAAAATGTGTACTTGAAGTCTCTCTCCTTTTTGGCTTTAAACATAAAAGAAAGTGTTCTGTATAAATGACCTGTACTTTCACAGTGAACATGTTTTGTTTTGATTGTTTGTGTTTCCACAGCTATATTTCCAAGTAAGAAAAATCCAGCCTGAAGCAACCCACTCACAAGAAAGTTATTCAAGTTTTAAATTGTTTCATTTAATATAAAAGCCCTGTGAAGGGGTCATCTGTTGACAAATAAGTAAATCAAATGGGTTGGATCTGCATTCAAATTTGCTTTTAGCGGTATGAAACAAGCAACTTAACAAATGAATAGGAAATTCAGTCTTAGGTAGTGTGGAAGTAAAAGTGAATACACAGGTTTCAGGTAAACGTTACTATGCATGTGAAACTGGATAGTAGGAATTCATACCATCTTAAGCAAGATTAAACAGTCCTCTATATGTTGTACTTTTTCACACTTTAAGAGAGAAAAAAAAACATTTTCTCTCTGCAGTGAAAACAGAAAATATTGAAAAATTCAGTGGATTTACAAATAAAATAAAACATGTAAATATCCTTTTTGAAAAAAAAAAAAGGAGAAAGAAAAAAAAGACAACAAAATAAGCAAGGTCAGTTTAGTAGTAAATATCAGGTTTAGTTTCAAACACATTGAAAACAAAGGGGGTTCGGCTAAAAGAGAGGTATCACCTCTTCAAACATTAAAACAGAATGTGTCTCAGAGTGCAGACGTAGCATCATTACCAACATCTCAGTGTGTAAAACTGCTACTTTGTGTCTGCATTTGTCCTTTCAGTCAACAATAATCGCTAATAGAATCAAAGTCTCACCAGTGAAACGTAATCCCCAACTGACAGATATCTGGTATTTTTAAACATCGTCCTTTACAAAGTCTTAGCCAAAAATGACAATTGTAAGTGTCCTGGCTTCAGTTAGGACAGAGTTAATTTTCCTCCTAGTAGCAGGTAGGGTGCTATGTTTTGGATTAGGTTGAGAAAAGAGCTGATAACATGCTGATGTTTTAATTGTTGCAGAGCAGTGCTTACACCAAGCCAAGGACTTCTCAGCTTCTCGCTCTGTCCTGCCAGCGAGCAGACTAGGGGTGCAGCAGGAGCTGGGAGGGGACAGACCCAGGACAGCTGACCCAAACTGGCCAAAGGGGTGTTCCATACCATCTGGCGTCATGCTAAACAATATATAGGGGTGGCTAGCCGGGGTGGGGGGGCCGGCTGCTCAGGGATAGGCTGGGCATCGGTCAGCGGGTGGTGAGCAATTGCATTGTGCATCAGTTGTTTCGTACACATTATTATTAGTAATACTATTATTATTATTATTATTATTATTATTTTCCTGTCTTAATAAACTGTCTTTATCTCAACTCACAGGCTTCACTTTCCCATTTCTCTCCCCCATCCCAGAGAGGGAGGGGCGAGGGTGAGGGAACGGCTGTGTGGTGTTTAGTTGCCGGCCAGGTTAAATCACAACAGTAAGCTAACAAGATATACATTTAAAAGATGACAAATGATTGGGTTTAAAATCTGCAGGATAACTGAAACCATTGTTTCAAGTGGTAGCAAAAGTAGAGCATACAAGTCAACGAAAAGGATTCTTCCTAAATATTTTGCAACTGGGAGATCATGTTGGGAGAGCTATATCAAGTTTGGGACTCCCCAGTTTAAGAATGGTACAGACATACTGGAATGAGAATAGCAGAAGCCACTAAGATGCAAAGAGGGAATGAGTTTATTCAACATCAGGAAAATGTAGTCTGAGATGATAACCTACTGCTGTCTGTAGATACTTAAGAGGGCAAAAGGAGAATAAAGAAAGAAGCTTTGTTAAAAAATTCTGGCTGGAACCCAGGAAAATCTTTTTCATTATGAGCATGGACAAATAGTGGAAGAGATTGCTCAGAGAGGGTGTGAAATCACCTTCCCTGGTGATATTCAAAACTCAGCTGGACATAGCCATGAGCAAAATAAACTAACAGGATTTGTCTTGAGCAGGGGTTGGACCAGGTCACTCAAGTTCATGACCACTCTGAATTATTCCACGATTCTAAGTGTTTTAATTCCCTTCTAGTAGAAAGACAGCATCCATTGTTCCGTTAGAATAACCGCTAATTGTCAGGTCTTTTTATTGATTTGGGGATGGCTTAATGACTATGGGGGATGAAAAGCATCATGGAACAGAATGCTAGACAGATGTCGTATTTTTTTTTCCCAGAATTTTAGAGATTACTTGTAAAATTAGTTTTACAGATACTATACATTTTCTTGTATACAGTCTGTTTTCTGATATGTATGTGAGTAATATAAAACTGTTAGAAGATTTTTTTATTCATTTATTTATTTTCCAGTGGAAAGTCTTGTTTTTATGTTTGTGGAAAAAGGACAAAAGTAAACACTTTAACTACTTAGCTCTATTATACTGGCTATCTGGAGACCCCCACTATGAAATGGAATTCATGCTTACCTATAGTTCTTGTAACTTTCCTGTGTAGGAATTCCATTTCTAGTGCTCCTGAAGGGATTCCCACTATTGAATACATGCATAGACTAGGAAGTAACTTAGCCTCATACACAAGATCTGGTTACAGCTTTTTTTTTTTTTTTTCCTTTCCTTTAAGAATAATACTTCCCAAGGAGATCTTATGCCTTATCCCTAAATTCTTACAAAACTAAAATATTTTAAATTTAAATTAACACAAATAATTTTTGATTTAATGAGAAAAAAATCTGTGCTGTTTCTAATTGTTTCTAATTGTTTCTAATTCATAAAAGACAGAAAAGCCACAGACTCAAAGGAATTCAGCAGGGCTTGTTGTATTTACAAAGAGTGAATCCTTGGGAGGACCAAAGGACCTTCCCTAAGGACATCTGGACATCCAAAACTCCAGTTACTCCTGCCCCATTTGCAGATGAGGGGATAGAAGTTCTGTCCAATTAAGAACCTGAGCCAGCTCAGCAGCATGAGGATGAAGCAGTGAGTAACAGTTGTGTCATATTTTCTGCTGCAGGAACAGAGGACTCTGCTGATCCTACCTCCAGCCGGGGAAAGTTTTACTGCTTGTCAGGGGCTTGTGTCCAGGACAGATCTTGCAGGCCAAAACCTGGTTACACAGCTGGAGACAACAAGAAGGGATTGACTTTTAAAACTGTAGTACCCTTGTTGAGAACCATGGACTGATAGAAATAGACAGGGACTCTCTCTCAAAAAAAAAAAAAAAATAATAATTCCAACACAATCATCTTTGCCAGTAGGCTGGACAACCTGCCAAGGAAAGCTTTAAACTAGGAAAAATGGTTTAGGGAGATGACACATAGTCAAAAGGTGGACTAGGCTGGCAAGCAAAGTGTACAGGTTGACAGGAACAAGAAAGGCTTGTAACAAATCAGGTCTGCGGGGGGGGGGGTCATCTCAGGTACATGCACAAAAAAAAAGGAATTACCAAGAGGGTAGCATGATGGAGGAGCTCTCATACTTTTTCTCGGAAATCAGTGCAGCCAGGCAGATCTCTGAAATTCATGCACAAAAATACATGTCTCCTGGGGAAAAAAAAAAAAAAAAAAAAAAAAAAAAAAAAAAAAAACAAGAGGAGTCAGAGACATGAGTATAGTTGCAGGGGCATGATCTCAAACAGATCTCACAGTGATCTGGTTCACACAACAGTAGTGTTTTAAAGACTAGATGTAGGCTTTTTAGAAAGGACAGGCTGGGATTAAAAGGAGGGGGTCCCATCACATTAGGGAGCATCTAAACATGCTGTACCTACACATTTCCATGGGCCCTGATGGGATGCACCCATAGGTGCTAAGGGGCGATGGCCCAAGGACATTATTTGTCATTTTTGAAAGGATGTGGAGATCAGGGGAGATTAGTAAGGTCTGGAAGAAAGCAAATGTCACCGCTATCTTCTAAAAGGTGACAGAAGATCTGGGAAACTACAAGACAGTCAGCTTCACCTTGATCCTTGGGAAGATGATGAAAATAATAATTGCTGCTAGCTGTTTCCATGCTGAGGACAAGAAGGTAAATGGAAAGAGTCAGCAAGGATTATGAAAGAAAATAATTCCTGTGCAGCCTGATAACCTTCTACGATGTGATCTTAATAGACAAAGGGGATAAGGCTGATAAGGCCACATCTGTCTTCTGTTCTAAGTTCTGGGCTACCCAGTACAAGACCAATATAGAGATACCAATGTGAATCCATGTATTAGACTTATGTGGCAAAGTTTTGTAAAGAAGAGGGTTGAAGGGGTGGCTGAAGGGGTGGCCTCTGTGAGCAGAGCCCAGGAGTGGCCCCATGTTTGATAAGAGACAGATCCAGCTGGCTCCAAAAGGCTGGAGCTTTTCTTCCTTCCTTCCTTCCTTCCTTCCTTCCTTCCTTCCTTCCTTCCTTCCTTCCTTCCTTCCTTCCTTCCTTCCTTCCTTCCTTCCTTCCTTCCTTCCTTCCTTCCTTCCTTCCTTCCTTCCTTCCTTCCTTCCTTCCTTCCTTCCTTCCTTCCTTCCTTCCTTCCTTCCTTCCTTCCTTCCTTCCTTCCTTCCTTCCTTCCTTCCTTCCTTCCTTCCTTTCCTTCTCTCTCTCTCTCTCTCTTTCTTTCTTTCTTTCTTTCTTTCTTTCTTTCTTTCTTTCTTTCTTTCTTTCTTTCTTTCTTTCTTTCTTTTCTTTCTTTCTTTCTTTCTTTTAAATATTGTACAACAGCAGCTGGAAGAGGGAACTGAGAACATGAGAGAGAAACTTCCCTGCAGACACCAAGATCAGTGCATGAGGAGGGCAGGAGGTGCCCCAGGTGCCAGAGCAAAAGTTCCCCTGCGGCCTGTGGAGAGGCCCCTGGTGGAGCAGGGCTGTCCCCCTGCAGCCCATGGGTCCCACATGGAGCAGATCTCCACACTGCAGCCCATGGAGGAGCCCCCGGTGGAGCAGGTGGAGGTGGCCTGGAGGAGGCTGCGGCCCACGGAGAGCCCCGCCAGGAGCAGGCCCTGGGCCAGAGCTTCAGCCTGTGGAAGAGGAGCCCATGCAGGAGCAAGGGGTCTGGGGGGGGGCTGCCACCTGTGGGGGACCCGTGCTGGAGCTGTTTGCTCCTGGGGGATGGACCCCGTGGTACGGAGCCATGTGGGAGCAGTTCTTGAAGAGCTGCTGCCTGTGGGCAGCCCCCGCAGGCTCAGTTCGGGAAGGATGGCATCCCGTGGGAGGGACCCCCACGTGGAGCAGGGGCAGGGAGTGACCATGAAGAAGCAGCAGAGATCAAATGTTGTACACTGACTCCAACACAAATTCCCCATCCACCTGCGCTGCTTGAAGAGAGAAGATAGAAGAGGGTGGATGGGGGGGAAGGTGTTTTTAGTTTGCTTTTAGAATCTCACTGTTTTAGTCTGCTAGGCAATAAATTAGGCAATAAATTGTATTAATCTCCCTATTCTATGTCTGTTTTGCCCACAATGGTAATTGGTGTGTTTTCTCCCTCTCTTTATCTCAACCTTTCAGCTCTTCTTTCTTGTATTTTTCCCCCTCTTCCTTTGAGAAAGGGCAGTGAGAGAGCTGTGTGGTGGAGTTTAGTTGCCCATCGTTGTGAAACCACTGCAGTTCAGCCAAAGGTCATGAGGATGATGAACAGAATTAAGCAACTGTCAAATGAGAAGAAGCTGAGAGAACTAGTATTTTTCATCCTGGAGAAAAGAATGCCCAAGGTGTTCTTGTTGATGAAGATAGATATTTGCTGGAGGGAGAGGTTGGGTGGAAAAGGCAGAGACAGACTCTTACCAATGCTGTCCAGTGACAAGGCAAAAACCACCTGGACGCATTTTGAAATACAGGAGATTCAACTTGAACATAAGAAAAAAGATATAGATATGTATTTCCTTATATATATATATACATATATTTATAATATATATCCTTATATATGTATATTAATATATTAAATATATTGATATTAATATATTTAGATATATATATAAACTCCTTACTCAAAGAATGATTGAACAATGGAACGTATTGCCTAGTGAGGATGTGAAGTCTTAATCCCTGGAGATATTCACACCATAACTGGATATAACCCTGAGCAACCTGCTCTAACGGATCCTGCTTTAAACACGTAGGTTGGACTGGATATCAGCTAAGATTTGATATTCAGACAGGCAGAGTCTTTCTCAAGTTTATTTCAGATAAGCAAGCCTCAATGCACTTTGCTCTGTTTTTTCTAATGCAAAATGTAATCTAGTTAGTCATAGTGATTGAAGTACTAGAAACAAAGGGCCTTAAGTAAAATTCTCACTGACTTAATTGATCAAACAGTGTAAAAGATTAAAGGCCGGTTGAAAATCCATGACAATAAGCAGATCTGTAATTATGGATAATAAATCTTGAGGTATTTACATATACATATATATAGTATACGGTGTATATATATATATAGTATACTTAGTAATAAATGGCTTATGAAAGACTACTGTCCTAATAGATTTTTGTAAACTGAGCACTGAACAGGTTAGAAGATAGTAAGCACAAATGCTTCAGAGCCTCTAATCCTTCTTGTCCTTCTAAGCCTCCCATCACTAGTAAGACTGCCTGCCCAGCATGTGGTATTAACCACCATTCGATGGAGTTAAATGATTTTGCTTTTTAATTGCCTGCACTCTCACCAAAATATGTTTTTGACAAATCTGCGCATCTGTCTGGGTCATAAACATGTCTGAACCTTTCATGTCTGCCTGCCCTGCTGTAGTATGGCAGTGGCTGGCACATATGTTCTTGTGTTTGCAAGATACCACTATCCTCACTGGATTTTAGAGTATCAGCTATCATGAGTCAAACA
>NC_137697.1:34063756-34071256 GCF_964034855.1 Anser brachyrhynchus
TGCAATTTCCTTGACAAGCTCAGAGGAAGGTCTCCGGATGCGGGGAGTGTATGAGCCTCTTGCTGCCATCGGCGGGAGGCAGGGAGACTGCTTGCGTGAGGTGCGAGCAGGTGGACGACCTGGTCCGCATGGTGGCGGAACTCAAGGAAGAGGTGCAGAGGCTGAGGGATATCAGGGAGTGCGAGCGGGAGATAGACTGGTGGAGCAACTCCCTGCAGGACCGGAGGGAGAGGGACCAGGGTGAGACGCCCCAAAGGGGGGTGGACCCCCTGCCCTGTTGCCATCGGGCAGAGGGAGGGGACCTGCGAGTTGAGGAGGAATGGAGGCAGGTCCCTGCCCGACCCCGCAGGAGATGCCCTCCCCTTCCGGCACCGCCTTCCCAGGTGCCCTTGAACAATAGGTTTGAGGCCCTGGAGCTCGAGAGACCCGTGGGTGAGGATGAGGTAGGAAGCCTACCCGGGAGGATGTCTGAGGTGAGGAAGTTGACTCCACGCCTCAGGACCGCCTCCACCAAGAAAGAAAGAAGGGTGATTGTTGTGGGCGGCTCCCTCCTCAGGGGAACGGAGGGCCCCATTTGTCGGCCTGACCCCACACATAGGGAAGTCTGCTGCCTCCCTGGGGCCAGGGTCAGAGACGTTACCAGGAAGCTTCCAAACCTGGTTCGCCCCTCTGACTATTACCCGCTTTTGATAGTCCAGGCTGGCAGCGATGATGTTGAAAAGAGAAGCCTCAGGGCTATCAAACAGGACTATAGGGGGCTGGGACGATTGGTGGAGGGAGCGGGAGTGCAGGTGGTGTTTTCGTCTATCCCTACGGGGGAAGGGAGAGGCACGGAGAGGACACGGAAAGCTCATGTGGTCAATAGGTGGCTCAGAGGCTGGTGCCAGCATAGAAATTTTGGGTTTTTTCACCATGGGGAGCTTTACTCGGCACCCGGCCTGATGGCCCCAGATGGGTCTCTATCTCCAAGGGGAAAACGGATCCTAGGCCAGGAGCTGGCGGGGCTCATAGAGAGAGCTTTAAACTAGGTAAGAAGGGGGACGGGGCTCAAACAAGGCTTGTTGGAGCTGTGCCGGGGGAAACAATGGCTAGGCCGGGGAAGAAGGCGATGGCCCAGCTGAAGTGCATCTACACTAATGCACGCAGCATGGGTAACAAACAGGAGGAGCTGGAAGCCATTGTGCAGCAGGCAGGCTACGACTTGGTTGCCATCACGGAGACGTGGTGGGACTGCTCCCACGACTGGAGTGCTGCAATGCCTGGCTATCGGCACTTCAGGAGGGACAGGCAGCACAGAAGGGGTGGTGGCGTGGCTCTCTACATTAGAGAATCTTTTGATGTTGTGGAACTCCAGGCTGGGAATGATAAGGTTGAATCCCTGTGGGTTAGGATCCGCGGGAAGGCCGGCAAGGCTAGCATCCTGGTCGGGGTCTGTTATAGACCGCCGAACCAGGATGAGGAGACGGATGAGGAGTTTTATAGGCAACTGACAGAAGTTGCAAAATCGTCGGCGCTTGTCCTCGTGGGGGACTTCAACTTCCCGGACATATCCTGGAAGCACAACACGGCACAGAGAAAGCAGTCTAGGAGGTTTCTGGAGAGCGTGGGAGATAGCTTCCTGACGCAGCTGGTCAGTGAACCTACCAGGGGTGGTGCCCCGCTAGACCTTCTCTTCACAAACAGAGAAGGACTGGTGGGAGATGTGGTGGTCGGAAGCTGTCTGGGGCAGAGTGACCACGAAATGGTAGAGTTCTCTATTCTTGGCGAGGCCAGGAAGGGGACCAGTAAAACTGCTGTCTTGGACTTCCGGAGGGCTGACTTTGAGCTGCTCAGGACGCTGGTTGGCCGAGTCCCTTGGGAGGCGGTTCTGAAGGGCAGAGGAGTCCAGGAAGGCTGGGCGCTCCTCAAGAAGGAAATCGTGATGGCACAGGAGCGGTCCGTCCCCACGTGCCCAAAGATGAGCCGGCGTGGAAGAAGACCGGCCTGGCTCAACAGAGAGTTGCGGCTGGAGCTTAGCAGAAAAAAGAGGGTTTATAATCTTTGGAAAAAAGGGCGGGCCACTGAGGAGGACTACAAGGATGTAGCGAGGCTGTGCAGGGAGAAAATTAGAAAGGCCAAAGCTCATCTGGAGCTCAATCTGGCTACTGCCGTTAAAGACAACAAAAAATCCTTTTACAAATACATCAACGCGAAACGGAGGACTAGGGAGAATCTCCATCCTTTACTGGATGCGAGGGGAAACCTAGTTACTAAGGATGAGGAAAAGGCTGAGGTGCTTAATGCCGCCTTTGCCTCAGTCTTTAGCGGCAATACCAGTTGTTCTCCGGACACCCAGTGCCCTGAGCTGGTGGAAGAGGATGGGGAGCAGGATGTGGCCTTCGCTATCCATGAGGAAATGGTTGGTGACCTGCTACGGAGCTTGGATGTGCGCAAGTCGATGGGGCCGGATGGGATCCACCTGAGGGTACTGAGAGAACTGGAGGAGGAGCTGGCCGAGCCGCTTTCCATCATTTATCGGCAGTCCTGGCTATCGGGGGAGGTCCCGGTTGACTGGCGGCTAGCCAATGTGACGCCCATCTATAAGAAGGGCCGGAGGGCAGACCCGGGGAACTATAGGCCTGTCAGTTTGACCTCAGTGCCGGGGAAGCTCATGGAGCAGATTATCTTGAGGGTCATCACGCGGCACTTGCAGGGCAAGCAGGCGATCAGGCCCAGTCAGCATGGGTTTATGAAAGGCAGGTCCTGCTTGACGAACCTGATCTCCTTCTATGACCAAGTGACGCGCTTGGTGGATGAGGGAAAGGCTGTGGACGTGGTCTACCTTGACCTCAGTAAGGCTTTTGACACCGTTCCCCACAACATTCTCCTCAAGAAACTGGCTGCTCGGGGCTTGGACTGGCGTACGCTTCGCTGGGTTAGAAACTGGCTGGATGGCCGGGCCCAGAGAGTTGTGGTGAATGGAGTCAAACCTGGTTGGAGGCCGGTCACTAGTGGAGTCCCCCAAGGCTCGGTACTGGGGCCGGTCCTCTTTAATATCTTTATTGATGATCTGGATGAGGGCGTCCAGTGCACCCTCAGTAAGTTTGCAGATGACACCAAGCTAAGTGCGTGTGTCGATCTGCTCGAGGGCAGGAAGGCTCTGCAGGAGGATCTGGATAGGCTGGAGCGATGGGCTGAGGTCAACTGCATGAAGTTCAACAAGGCCAAGTGCCGGGTCCTGCACCTGGGGTGCAACAACCCCAAGCAGAGCTACAGGCTGGGAGATGAGTGGCTGGAAAGCTGCCTGGCCGAGAAGGACCTGGGAGTATTGGTGGATAGTCGGCTGAATATGAGCCAGCAGTGTGCTCAGGTGGCCAAGAAGGCCAACGGCATCCTGGCCTGTATAAGAAGCAGTGTGGCCAGCAGGTCGAGGGAAGTGATTGTGCCCCTGTACTCGGCTCTGGTGAGGCCGCACCTCGAGTACTGTGTTCAGTTTTGGGCCCCTCGCTACAGGAAGGACATGGACGTGCTCGGGCGAGTCCAGAGAAGGGCGACCAAGCTTGTGAGGGGTCTGGAGAACAAGTCTTACGAGGAGCGGCTGAGGGAGCTGGGCTTGTTCAGCCTGGAGAAGAGGAGGCTCAGGGGCGACCTCATCGCTCTCTACAGTTACCTGAAAGGAGGCTGTAGAGAGGTGGGGGTTGGTCTATTCTCCCACGTGCCTAGTGACAGGACGAGGGGGAATGGGCTAAAGTTGCGACAGGGGAGTTTTAGGTTGGATGTTAGGAAGTACTTCTTTACCGAAAGGGTTATTAAGCATTGGAACAGGCTGCCCAGGGAGGTGGTGGAGTCACCATCCCTGGAGGTCTTTAAAAGACGTTTAGATGTAGAGCTTAGGGATATGGTTTAGTGGAGTACTTAGTGTTAGGTCGGAGGTTGGACTCGATGATCTTGAGGTCTCTTCCAACCTAGAGAAATCTGTGAATCTGTGAATCTGTGAAGTGGGAACAGAATTGAGCATTTTAGCTTTAAAAAAAGGTTTCTGCCCTACCTCTGTAGACATCACAGTGCAGATTTCTCTGGTACTTATCAGTTTCAAATTAATTGCCTTTATGAAACCCCACTGCATTAGAAAAAAGAGCTGCCTTGAAAGAGCAGGTAGAATTTGAGATGGTGGGGAAGGTCCGAGGTCACTTTTTTGTTGTTTGCGGTGGTGGTTTTTTTTCTCCCTTTTTTCTTCCAGTGGACGATCTTTCATGATACATTGTTTTAACTTGCAGGAGCATGTGTTTATATGTTTCACACAATATCTCAAAACATTTTACAAATAGTTATATTGACTTTCTCACACCAGTGGAAAATTAGAAATATATATATATATGTGTCTGTCTTATAAGTGTTTTGAAACACCATATCAACTGTCTTTTGTTGTTTTGTTTTTTGTTTTGTTTTGTTTTGTTTTGTTTTTTCCTTGTGGGGCACTTTTACATATACAGAAAAGCAGACATATAATGCAGCACAACTTTCTCTGAAGGGCAGTACGTATTATCTATGGTCTTTTCTGGCATCCATTTGTCTTAAGTCTGCCCTCAAGAACATGCCCTCAAGAACAAGTTGTAGAAAGACACAGATCCATTCTGGTGGTTCTTGTATCCATTAGGTCATTTTATTTTATTTTATTTATTTTATTTTATTTTATTTTATTTTATTTTATTTTATTTTATTTTATTTTATTTTATTTTATATTTTATTTTATTTTATTTTATTTTTTATCTTATCTTATCTTATTTCATTTTATTTTACTTATTTTATTTTATTTTATTTTAATTTTCCTCAAAAGAGAAAACAAATATCCTCAGACGCATTTCATAAGTAATGATATTCAGTATCCTCATCTTGTTCATTTGTTGCCTCAGCTAAAAGACCATAGAGTTAAGGTTCTTATCTAGAGGGACAGAATTAAATGAAAATGAATTAGGAATATTTTCTCTATTCATTAACACCTGCTGAATGAGTTATGGGAATAGTCATATTTCTTGAGCAGCAAAATATACAGCTCCATTTAAAAAATGATAAGACAGCTGTTGTCTCTGGAGTGTATGTGTGCAACAGAAATTAGCTCTTTAAATCTGACGATTTCTAGAAGTTGCTTCCCTGGAAGAAGCATGTAAATGCAAAGTTTGGGCACGATAACTGTGCAAAGAGGATTTGAGGAGAATTTCTCATGGGTCCAGAAACAAAAAGTAAATACATAGCCCTTGCCTGGAAAATAGCTTCAAATGTCTTCAGCACATACTCCTAACTTGTCATCAGAACTACCACTTGGTTTGAAAAGGTATGAAGTGAAAGAGGAAGGTGAAACACACACCAACAGCCATTCTGGTCTCTTCTCAGCAATTGCATTTTCCTGTGGCATTGGCCTTAGCAGCTCCATTCTTTAGCAGGGCTAAAGAGCATGCATTGTCAACCTTTTATATTTTCTGGATTTGAGTGTGTTCTCATGTTTACATGAAAATTTCCAATAAAATGAAAGCAATATATACAATTCTTACATCACAAGGCAAGAAATGTTCTAAATTGTTTCATCATTAAAATAGTGAGATCTTTTAAAGTACGTTTACGAAGGCTGATGAAGGCCAATGCTCTGGGCTGGCAAGACATGTCCACTGGGGAAGTAAGGCTGACCAAACATGCTCTTTCAGATGTATCTTTGTGAATGTTTCCTTCCTGTGTTAAACAATGATGACCAGACATTTCAAGGATGCAATTTGTACTGCTTAGTCACTGGAATAAATACAGCATGTACATACATCCTAAGATGTATTATCAAAACATCTTGATACAGTGCTGTTGTGTTCACGTCTCAGTTTATTGGAATTGTTTATTTCAATGTAGGAAATCAGCAAACTGTGCAGGGAAAACTTGATAATACTCATTAAACTGAACACTATACTTTCAGTTCTGACAAGACAGTATTACTTGGAAAAAAATAGTATTGGGAAAAAAAAAACTACAAACAAACAAGCAAAAAGCAAACAAATAATATATATATATATATAAGGAAAACCATTCATTTGAATTTTACTTAAAACTTTTCAGCCTTTTTGCTATTGGGATCTATATAGAGTAACTGTGTACAAGCACATGAGTCCATGAAGAACATTGACAACCTTGTGCTCTTACTAATGATTTTTGTCTGGTGAGGCATTTAAAAATTTCCAGGGTCTAAAAGTCATTTCACATACCTGTACCTTATTAGGTCTAACCAAAGCAGATGCATGTGGCAACAGCGTACTTGAGACTATAACAAGGATTGCTCCTGTCCCTTTTATTGAAAGTTAGTCTGGGCTTGTAATTTAGGACTGCTTTTTGAACCCTAGACTGATCTCACATTTCTATACGGTGTTCCTGACTGAAAACATATATATTGATCTGTATCTGACAAGCTTTTCATCAGGGGTCAGGCTCACCACAGTGGGTCAGGCACATGTAACTTTTAGACCAAATCACTTTTGTACTCTCTACCATATCCTCAAAAGGCTATTGAAAGCTGTGATGCTGGATGCAGCTGCCCTTCTATTAAGCTGTGGCTGCTGTAGAGAGCATGTCACACTACCTGCATCCTGCTTGTTTCCACCAGCAGTCCACCACAGTATTGACTGTGAGTGCTATATATATATACACATCTAGGAATCTAGTGTATCTTGCAAATACCATGAAGGAAAGAGGTTACCTACTTTCTGGTAAAGGACCAGAAAAATAGCAATGGGAAGAGAATACCTTCAGCCATATTTCTTGATGTTTAGTGCCTTGTTTACGTACACAGAGTAGATGTTCCTTGTTTTAAAGTGCCTAACATACAGTGTAAAGAGCTCTTGGTGTCAGGATGGTGGTGGATGGCAGGCAGGAACAGGAAATTCCTGTTTGAACTTGATCAATTCATTCTAACTGTAGACAGCAGGCTAAAAGGGTGTAGCATGTTTAATCAGAGTGAGAACAGTTTAAACAAATACAGCATGCTAGTAAAGTATTTGCATTTCTTTTCCAAGTGTGCACATTTGTGTGGCAGCAAGAAACTCAGTTTCAGAATCACCTTTATACTTTCTGACAATACATTTTAGATTTTATAATGCGGGTACTTCAAGCAATAAATAAATAAATAAATATTATTCCATCTAATTGAATGAAATAGAGATTGAAATGTGGTTGGTTAAAATAAAAGTTCATTTAGCATGAAATGTATATGACTGTGTTTTCTGTTTGCCTTCTTCCTCTTCCTCCCCCCCCCCCCTTTTTCTTTTTTAATATCTAATATATCAAATTACTTAGTTCTTGTTGGAACTTTTAAACTGTAATGGTTGTTCTGACTGAGTTTGCACGTATCTGATGAAAATGTGCAAATTAGCTACCTCAGAATTTGAATCTTCCTTTTGATTATAGAAGAATGGTACATACACAGAGTGCTTGTTTTCATGTAAGATAAATATGCAAAGTAAAATTATTTTCTTGTATGTCTGTGACAGG
>NC_137697.1:34073756-34207998 GCF_964034855.1 Anser brachyrhynchus
CTTTTCATGATACAGTTCATCTTCTTATGTCATCTCCTGTGATTTTTTAAGTGACTGCATCTGGCAAGGGAGGAGAGGTAAACAGGTGTAGAACAGCAGAATGAAATAGAAAAAGCAAGTTGTGGTGATGTAAAAATTAGTACCCAAGGACAATGTTTTCCTTAGAGATTAATGATCACCTGGTTGATGCTAGTCAATAATGACAGATAATTCCTGTTTGTCTATCTTTCATCTGTCTGCTTCTTTTGTAAGTGTGTATACACTGTGCCCTCATGCATATAGTTCATTATAAAACATGGAATCAGGCAGGAGCAATATCCTATTTATGGCGATCACTGAAGAAATAGATATGAAAAGAAGAATATGACCTAATAGTGGAAAGAGCTGGCTGATTATGTGTTGCTATAGTGTTTGCATTTCCAAAGGAAAGAAATGTTAAGCAAATGCAGAAGGGGAAACAAAACTTTGCTGTATAACTGCCAGCTTTGCAGTATGATAGCAGAAAAACAAGTCTATGTGGTAAAACAAGGTGAGGAGTAAGAGAATGAAAATCATATAAAGGAAGTAAGAAAGAAGGAGGGCAAGGCAGAAAATGTAGAGTTGCTAATGAAAGTCCTAGAGAAAGAACTTCAGAGAGAGAGGGTGAACAGGCAAAGATGAAAAGTGCCAGTTACTGTCAAAGAAGTAAGAAGATCAGCAAGAAAACTGCAGCATGAAACAAAACAAATGACTGGTCTTTCAGCTGAGTGAGAGAGTGAAGCCAGAGCTGCAAGTCAGCTGAAGAGATGAGACTGAAGATTTATGAGAGTCATCAGCGTGAAAGGTGAAGCCCTCAGAGAGAAAGATAGAAGACTCCAATGATAAAGAGAGATCCAGAAGCCAATGTCTGAATGGAAGGCTAACATAAGGAGGGCAAACACACATACAGCAGTAAGATGTCAATGAAGTACAGTCAAATGCAGAAATGTCTTTCACAAAATGAAAAAGACTGAAAAAAGGGGAGAAGGAATAGAAATGAAAGGGGAATGGACACTACCTTAAAAGCACTTGATTTTGATTCAGAGTGGGAAGGGGCAAGAGAAGGACTCTCCACATGAAAGTGGCTTTAGAGACAGTGCTGGAGGAAAGGTTACGGGTTTCTACTATGGAAAGAGGCTGACAAACTGAGAAAACTAACTTCCAAGAGAGGCGTGAACATGCTAGAGATATCAATAAATGGAGGGAAAGGAAAAAGGGGAGAGGTATGACATTAGAAACCAAAACAGCATGGATACTACCATAGAGCAAAAAAAGATTTTTAATGTGAGATCTGGATTTGCACTGGATTTCTGCTCCAACATCTCCAGGCTTTGGCCTCTCCTCCCATATCCCTAGGACAAGTGAGAAGGAAAAATCCAGAAATTCAGGGGGAAGGGAAGGAAAGAGGTAAATCAAGGTAAAGCAAGGCAGAAGGCAAGGGGAAGGCAAGGGGAAGGGCAAGAGCAGGGGCAAGGCAAGGAGGTCCTACTAGGATGACTGACGATAGATGGAAGAACAGATGTTTTGATGGAAGAGAAAAGAATGATGAAGAATGACGAAAGGCAGAGGGGAGCTATAAATGAACATTTCCACAAACAATTCACAAACAGATTAAAAAAAAAAAAAAAAAAAGTTAAGTGGAATCATAAGCATTTTTCCAGTGAAACAGAGCATTTTTCCAATGAAACAGAGAAAAGTATAGACACAAGGGGAGCAAGTGGTAGCTGTGAGGCCGACAGGTGGAAGAGAAGAAATAGTCTACCTCATGAGGACAAAAACATGTAAAAACATGTCAAACAGTGCAGCAGCATGGGACTAAGGATATGGAAACAGGAGTCAGACAGGTCTGAAACTGGGATGCAGGAAAAAAAAAAAAAAAAGTGAGAATATCCCTCTACTTTCTTGAAGATAAAAAAAAAAAAAAGCGGGGGGGTGGTATTTGAGAAACCCCTATAGACTATACTTATGTCAATGATCTACTGTACTGCTGCCTGGACCAGGTATTTACCACATCTTGAAACCCAGATGTCTGGACAACCTAGCAGTGCTTCTATGCAAATCAGCAGGGCATAATGTAGGCAGAGAAGCACATATTGATCTGCAAGTGTTGGCACAGGTGTATTTATTACACAGCAATTCTTCTAAGGACTATTTAAAAACACACAAGCACAACTAAAAACATGAGAGGAAATCCAAGGACAAGTACACAAAGGAGTGAATGGCACTGTTCTGTGACAGCATATTTCTATTTTCAGGGTATTTTCTTTCATTTAAATTCGAGGTTAGATAACATTCTCCTACCAGTAGTTTGTATATATAACACTTCTCATGTTAAAAACAACTAAAACACTTCCACTAACAACAGTAAGTTAAATCCAAACCTTCATGCATCTCTCCCAGTAACATAACATTCAAAGATGTACTGCTAAACATGCTTCTCAACAATCAGACATTAACACTGCCCTATAGCTATCACTTTATTATATTAACTGTTCATTTCATTTATAAACTAGAAATGAAATGCAGCATCAGACCTCTAGTTTTAATTCTTTTGCATTCACAGGGCATAAATGAATCATGAAAAATAGGAATGTGCATGACTGTCCACCACATATTCATACTTTTTCTCTCTAAATGCACATTTTACAGTTACACATTAGAAAAGCACCTAAACAAAAATACAGGAACCTGCAAAAATAATTCTCCTAACCATTATGGAGGAAAGTGATATTAAAAGTGATGTATATGCTTACACCTACATTGTATTTTTGTTGATGAAGAAATTCATATTTCTACTTTGTACTTTTCTAATTAAACCATCCTAATAAAATATTGCAGAACAGCACTGTCAATATCATTTTTAATTCTATTATGGTATCAGTACTGGGGAAAAAAAAAAAGTGATACAGAAAAATCAGATGTCCTTATAAATACACTTTGCATTAAAATGGTAGAACAAAATATGGAAGACTTCTAGATGTCCCTGAAAATAAAACCTGATGATATATTTTAAATCAGTTCTACAAGCATTCTCTGATATATTGCCAAGTGGTCACTGAATTAAATAATCTAGACAGATTACTAGAGGTCTTCTATTTTTAGGGATCCGTCTGGTATTGTGGCAATTGCAGCTGATCGGATTACTTCTATATCCTAGCTATGTAAAATGCATTGATGCGGCATGAGAAACCTGCACTACAGCACTGTAGTTCCAATGTCAGGCCTATACATAGAAGCATACATACTAACTGACTTTCAAACAACTTTGCTTTGTAATTAATTCATAACAACTTATGTCATACTTTAATTGTACTTTATCTTGTGGAATCGTATTTAATGGAAGGAAGACTGAGAAAGTGAGGTACTGCAAAAGAGGATCCCTAATATTTTAAACAAAAACCAAGTGGAGACTTACAAAAAAAAAAAAAAAAACACTTGGGGGGGAGGAGAGGGAAAGGGGAGAGTAGGAAAAAAGTCTTTCTCCTGCAAGTGTCAACAGCTACATCTAGTGGTTTTAGGAAGTATAGACAATATCTCCTACATCCAAACTGTAATTCAGGACAGCATTTTTGTATTCCGCATTAAGTGGAAAAGTAAAAATAATCTCTAGAGGTATGAAATTAACCGTACAGATGCTCTGGTGAAAGTACTTCTCTCACTATTTTTATTTTTATTTTTTTATATATCTTGTGTGAACTACTCTATGGAGACTGAGGTGTCTTTAACATCGTGTGTTTTGAGTTATGTATTTGTAGGCATTTAATAAAGTGCATTTGTGCATTTTCCTTACTAATATGTTAAATATATATATATATGAAATTAGTTTGAAATTATAAATTCCAAATTCTAAAATTTACATTTTGCAGAGTGGAATTAAGAAAGTTTGAGCGATATTGCATGTCTTCATATCTGCATTTGGTAGAGAGAACTGGACCAGGTTAATGTACCATAGATAAAAACAAACAAACAAACAAACAAACAAAAATGAAACCCTCCCATTTTCCAAAAGGCCAAGTATCATGGTTTTTAGACTTTCTAGAAGCTAAAAAATCGAAAAGAAGCAATCAAAAAGACAATATGATACTTTTTCATACACTGTCACATACTGATAACTTCAAATAATGCAACAAAAAATCTATCCATTTCCCCCAAGACTTTTCTGAAGAACAGAGTATTGTTTGCAAGAATAATAAATAATTTATGGCGTTTTTCATATGTGCTTATCTTTTAGAATAAACAAGTCTGGAAGTGAAACAATCAGATTGTAAATCAGAAATATCTATAAACAACTTCACACTAATTGAAATGTAAGACACACAGAAAAATAAATTAAAAAAAAAAATTTCTTATCCTCATAATTAAAAATGCATAACTTCACAAACAAAATGTGAATTCTTTAACCAACCATCTTTGTTTTGTCCATAAAATAACAAAAACAGCAGAAGATATTTTCCATGTAGTTTGACTTTTTGAAGTCAGATGTAGCCTCCCAAAAAACTTGTAAGAAATTTAAATTGTCAGTAATTCAGTAGCCAGGTTCTAGCATAGATTAGAATATGGTAAGAGATTGGGAGCAGGAGAGGGGGAATTGATTAATTTTTAAATCAGATAAAATTGAGCAGTAAGCAGTTCAAGCTTTCTGTTCATTCAACAATTTACATTCATCACTTATTTAGACAAAAATTTAGACAAAAAAATCAAATGGAAATTTATATATATATAGGTATGTATATATATCATATATGTAATGGTCCACAATCATTTAATGTACTTAAGAAGGAAACACCATCAGGAATCTAAAATAAGCACAGCACATTTAACTGCAGATGCAGGTTATTCTCGCTGGAGTCATATAAATGCACATTTGACAATATTAAATAACTGCAGCTGTTAAGGAAGCCTACCCTGCTATCACAGTGAACAATTTAATGAAAATCTCTACATAGCATGAAAAAAAAAAAAATCTAATTTCTGCCCTGCTTTATCAGAAATAATCCAGAATTACCCTGATATACAATGTGTAAAAAATAGCTAAGAAAATAATACTAAAGATGGTGATCGCCACTTTTTCTATCTATGGTCACACCTTCTGTAATATCTTAGTTCCTCACAGTGTTTGTTTAGCCTGACTATACTTGGACATGCTGAAAGAAGAAGATACTTTAACAGATGGCAAGGCAAGACACTGAAAAATTAAAGGTCAGATTTTAAAAAAACTTTTAGTATATATTATTCCAGTGATTTTTCTGAAAAGAAGCAAAAAAATGAATGCAAATGGTAATTGAAAACATGTTGCACAAGTCAAAAAGGATGGAAAAACAGTTTAATTTCCAAAAACTGTTTGATGTCTTTGTCTCCTTACACTCGGCAAACACTCAGAGATGCTTAGCTTTATCACTTTTCCAGAGCACATTCTGCTATAGTAACTATTGGATGTTTGTCCTTATTCTAAGTGTCACACAAATCTAAATCTACCGAATAATAATCTCATAAACATCTGTGCTCAGAGCCTCCTGTGTCTTATGCAAACTGCAGAAAACCAGGCCATGGGGTGGGTAAGTCTCTCTCAAATGTGGGACTTCATGTAACCAATCATTTTCCCTCTTCAGAAATAGAATTACACATGTTTAGCACAAATTCTAGTGTATGTTCTGAGGTAGTTCTGTGCCTCTCTATAACAGTTCTATATCTAGTCCTATTTACTTTTTCCCCTTTCTTTCCATTTGAAACCAGAGCTCTTAAAGAAAAAAAAAAAAAAAAGAAAAAAAAAAGAAAAAAAAAAAGAAAAAAAAAAGAAAAAAAAAAAAGAAAAAAAAGGAAAAAAAAAAAGGCCCATTTTCCATCATTTTCCATAATAATCATCAGGCCTTGTCATTCTAATGATGTGGAAAGCATTACCTCCTCTTGTTTGAGGCTGAATTTCTGACGTATTTATTTGTCGGTGTTCTCAAATTACACACAAGGTGGCACCAGAGGCCAAAATTTTGGAAACACGTCTGAAAAGTCCAGGCCTTTTCTAACTTCCTGCAAATTTAACAATTGTTTCTTCAGGGCAAAGCCGAAGGAATCACGAAAGCGTTAACAGTGAGGTTGAAACAGGAAACCTGTCCTGACTGATGCCGAAGATTGCCAATCTAAATAAAACAAAACAGCAATAAGCTAAACATGACATGCTTTGCGTTTCCAGTGTACTTTATCAAACAGTAATGAACAAATTACCACTATCTGAAGGAATGTTTTTCCAGTAATTTCTAACAGATTAAAAATCCCATTCTTCTACGAAAATTTTTCTCATCCTGCATCACTGGAGACTGGGGGTGGGGTGGGGTTGGAGTCATCTACATGATTACTATGTAGCTCCACCTTTACAGTGCTTTCACACTTACAGGCTACCACCCCACAACGATGAGAAAATTCACATTTCAACCCAATTTTTGTCTTTTTTTGTCACTCCTTGGTCTGTCTTCCCTTCCACAAATTATGCAAACAAAGAAGCTTTCTCATGCATTTCAGCACGGCCTTTTCTGTGACATATTTACATAATATATTTTCTTTTGAATTCAGCTCTCGCCTCTCCTTCATAAGCTTTAAGTAGCTGGATGGTCATTTCCCGTGAAGAGGCTGAGCCACCATTCCCTCAGAAGTCTTGGGTGCAAAAAGCCCAAAGTTACTGCAATTCTAATACATGTTTTTCCGAGAAAGTATGTCTGATTCTCTTCAAAACACAACCTCTATTATCCTACGTTGACGCTAGATTAAAGGTTTCTGTGTTTTAATGAGTGACTAATAAGTGACCTTCCCCACCTCAGAAGAGGTATTATAAAATTCATGTGCTGTGTTTCACTAACATAGTGGTGTAAATTTGAGCACACTGGTTACACCTGAGTGAGCTTTCTCCTAGACATCCTGAGTATTGCACAGTTCTTTACAGTCTAAATGTGCTTGACTTAGTGTGGTGGATTTTTTTTAGTTTTGAGAGAATTCTAGAAAGACTTTAAAATATCTTTTTATTTTCCCCTCTTATTTTTCCTGGTACCAGCACTTCATTTCTAATATTGATAGGGAAAACAGTGGCAGAAAACATGCAAACATCCCTCCTTGGTAGAATTCTATGGACTAATCCCACGCCTGAAGCTCACTACAGAGAAAATTATAGAATCATAGAATCATAGTACGGCCTGGGTTGGAAGGGACCTCAAAGATCATCTAGTTACAATCCCCCTGCCATAAGCAGGGGCACCACCCACTAGATCAGGTTGCCCATGTCCTCATCCAACCCAGTCTTGAACACTTCCAGGGATGGGGCATCCACAGCTTCTCTGGACAACCTGTTCCAGTGCCTCACCACCCTCTGAGTGAAAAAAATTTCTTCTAACCTCTAATCTAAATCTCCCCTTTTACTTTAAAATCAATCCCCTTCTTCCTGTCAGTATCTGAATGAGCAAAGAGCTGTTCCCCGTCTTTTTTATAAGCCCCCTTCAAGTACTGAAAAGTTGCAATGAGGTCACCCCAGAGCCCCAGCTCTCTCAGCCTATCTTCATAGGAGAGGTGCTGCCATCTTTGTGGCCTTCCTCTGGACCCACTTTAACAGTTCCATATCCTTCTTGTGCTGGGGGCCCAGACCTGGACACGATACTACTAGTGGGGCCCCACAAGGACTAAGTAGAAGGGGACGATCGCCACTCTCGACCTGCTGGCCACTTATCTTTTAATGTATCCCACCATACAGTCCATCTTCTGGGCTGCACGCGCACTAAGAAGCAAATTATTGACTGGAGTCTGTAGGATTTATATTTCAAATTCATCTGCAGAGATTTTGTTACATTTTGTCCTTTGATAGGCAGAAAGACAAGAGCAATGACTTCTGTTTACTTTTCTTCAGCATGAACCCACCTGCTTCTAGAAATATTCTGACTAAAGTGACTTATGTTTAAAGCTTCCGTTAATTGGTCTTTTAATGCTCATACTAATTTTCATAGAAAATATTGCCTTATGTGTGCTTGCTCATTTACTGTTTTATCTATGCTTGCTTGTGCAGCATAGCTGCTTTAGACAGCGATTGTCCTTTCTTAACCACTTAGCCCCTTATGGGTTGCTATAAAGAAAAAACCACACACACACAGTATTATTTTATTTTTAGAAATATCCTCCTCCCACTCCCATTCTGCCTATCAAGGAGCGCTCTGGCAATGACACGAGTGGTGTAATCAGTCTGTTCTGCAAGTATTAACCTAAGCTCTATATTTTGCAGTACTTAAAAAAAAAAAAAAAAAAAAAAGACTATAACAGCTGGTGTAACAGCCACATGAGAATATTTGTCTTCTAAAACTTCTCATGCTTGTGGAAATCTTACCCTCACTGTGCAGTAGCTTGTGCCTCTTGGACAGAAATGAAAGGCTAGAAGGACTTTTCTGACTTGCAGGAGCAGTTAACATGATTCCTCATTGACACGCAACTCTGCAGACCTCCAGTAATCAGTCCTCTTCAACACAAGCAGCATTTATGTTTGCAGAAATAGTACAAACAAAATACAATCAAAATGGTGCCACCCTTGCCTCTATTAAGAATACACAAAATTCTGGTGAAATATCCTACAATTAGGAGAGCTATTGGAATGCAGTAATATACTGTTATAATTTCCTTCTCTTATCCAGTCCAGCAAAATTCATACTTATGTTACAAACATTATCCTATTAATAACATGTTTGCCTATCTCCTCATTTATGCTAAATGAGAATTCCAGGTGCTCACTTGTTCACATTTGGAAGTTGAGCAGTAAGGCTGGACTCTCAAAAAGAACATACTGCTCTTGAGCCCTTCTTGAACTCTGCAAAAAGAGAATGGAAAGAGTCCATTTACTATAAAAATAATTTTCTTACTATTCCTTAAATTTTAATTTGGAGTAATTTTTAAAGATATTCTATAATTTTTTGTTGTTTTGTTTTTGCACATTTTTGCTTCTTTTGCCTTCCCTGGTGAATATACATACTTCTTGAAATAAATAAATAAATAAATAAATCTTTCCTATGCTGGTGAAATCAGATTATTTCCTTTTGCATAGCTGCAACACATCTAAATTTCAAAATAACTGAAATTTGAATAGAGTTTCCCCTTTAGGCCTAATAATCTACGTCTTACAAGTTAACTATTTACGACCCATCCACAGACTACAAGCTTGCTCTGTTTTTTGGGGTGGGAGTATTGAATTCTCTGGACATCTACCTCTTGAGAAAATGCCTATTTTGCTACTGCCACACTCAAAATATATATATTTTTTTCCTGAACCTTGTCAGTTAATAAAACAGATGTCGCAGAACATGTTTTTTACGTACATCTGTTTTTTTTTTCCTGCTTTCATTGATGACTATCATGTTTATTTCTCATGAACTACTTTGGTCTGACTCTCTTTCACTTATCCTAAGGCAGTAACAAGAATAATCAACAGAGTGAACTACAGTAGTGCATGTACCCTGGAAAATATTTAGCGTAGGTAAAAAATCTGGCCTGTGCAAGGCACATGGTAATTTTCTACCTAGCTCTAGTCATTCCAGTGGTCCTTCTAGAATAAGACTTCACCTTTTCCAAACACCTAGTTCTATTTCTTGGACCACTCCAATATGAAATGAAGAATGACTGCAATGTTTAACAGAAATTAGCCAAGATGACCTCTGATATCCCAATAGCTTAACATGTTGTTTAAATGAGTAAGTAGAGGGCACACTAACAATGTCTATAAATGTTTGTATGAAGTGAAGAACCAACAACTATGCTTAATTCTACTACTGCACCTGGGGGTCTGCACCTCATTTATACAGGGTCTGGAACAACTGGAACAGTAATATCAGTCAGAAAACAGAGGTAGTGAGAGCAATTTTCTTCATTTTGGACAGATACAAAAATGCACACAACTCATCAAGATAAAGAAAAAAAGTCCTACATGGGCTATGATGCCTTTTTTTTTCCCCTATGTACATAACAATAGAATTAATAACTCTAATTTAAATAAAAAAGAACAAGCCAGAGATATCATTAGCTTTTTCATATTGTTGACATTTTTAACATGTCATCTTTAGCTATTTTTCTAACATCCAATGTATATAAAATCTGGCTGAAGTGAAATGGAAATGTAGAGTTTCGGCTAGACTCTGTGATATTGTTACATTCTTTTTTCACTATTTAAATATTTCACTGATTTTTCTTTTATTTACAGCGTATAGACAATTTGATGTTAAGTGTAGAAAAGCAATGAAGGATGTACAAAGTTTCACAAAGTCTAATCTTATTTTTAAAAATTTATTTAATTTTCTTAGATGAAAGTTGTTTCATGATTAATCGAGCAAATAGAAACTTCAAAGCATTCCTTGACTTTGGATAAATAATGGTAAAAAGATTATATTCATGCCATACAGAATACAGATATTGAAAAAATACATTCTAGGTTCCAGGTTTTCCGCATAATACATGTAGACTAAATACCATTCCAGAGAAACCTCACTGTGTAAAGCCTGTATTTTATATAGACAGCTGAGTCAAATATAAAGACCTTCAGCAATATGGCTTGAGTGCATCATAGGAACATGAAACTTATTTAATCACTTCCACACAAAGCCACCAGGATGTTTTCATAATCCCCTTTGAGTTCATCCTGTCAATTTAAGTGAAAAGAGCACAATTGTTAGGATAATGGTCTTAAATCAATTTCAATAAGCATTCAATATGTATTTACTAAACATTGGCCCTTCACCGAAATAAATGGTCATAGCAGAAAAATAAAATGATTTTTAGAAACTAACTGAAAAAGCAGCAGGTACATGCAAAACTCAAAAAGGTACTTTAGTACATTTAGAGATTATGTTTCTGCTCCAAGGTATATTTTTCTTAGTTATCTACTAGCTTCCACAAAGGTGATCTGAAGGTCTGGCTTTTTCCTAATATCTCACTGGTTTAAATCTTCTAGAAAAATACGTTGGGTGGCCTGTCCCTTTCAAGAAAATATTTTGTTAGTTTACCTCATTTTCCTAAGTGACCTAGAAAGTAGGACAAATAAAAGCCAAGTTTACAAGGTATTTGCAGGAGTAACACAAACATTAAAAAACAAAAGCCAGATGGAGCAAAAATCTGTCAGAGAGCTGTCAGTGCAATCATCTTCATTCTCCTGCTAATGTACCTTGTCTGCTTAAGCACAGGAACTTGGGGACAGAGTAGTCTCCATTCTTGGCATTTACTGTAAGATCACATCCTGAGACAACTACAAATCAATTGCTACAGCTTTTGTGACAAAAACATTCCCTGACAAAATAAATTAGTTCTACCAGCATGAGACCTTGAGTTCTCACCGAGAACTTGAGTTACTCAGCTACAATGCATTACTCAGGATGAACTGGTGACTGAGCAGCAGAAGAGTTAACAAAGCCTTACTGGCCTTCCTAAAACATCTGGTTGTTTTCCACTTCACTGTTAACTTCAGCAAAAACCTACCATAATGGCTTGGCGAAGAGAGATACCATACAGACTTTTATAATAAGCTTTTATCTCATTCATGTCTACTTCGTGGCGTGAAACCATGATTCTGATGAGCTGTTTGTGCCGTGTCCCAAGGCCCTGTTAAAAGTATTAAACAAACAAACAAAAATTGAGGCTACTTAAGTCATTGAAATATCTTCCTCTATCAAAGTTCTTTGTATTAATCCATCAGACTTCTTTGTGTCAGTACTAACCCCCCTTCTGATCCCCTATGAGGACAAATTCAGTTGTGACTGGCTGTCTCCAATCCTGGATTTGTTTTTGCTGTTTCCTAAATATAGGCAGGTTATTCACTGTGATAACTGGACACCAGGGAAAACCTAAATTTCACTGTTGGTTTTTTTGTTGTTGTTGTTTGATTTTTTTTCTTACTCCTGTAATGAGCTATTTTTTCATAATGAGGATAATCTGTTTAAATGGCAAGGTTTTGGCAGTGGTGGAGCTACAGAGGTGGCCACTGTGTGAAGAGACAAGCAACTGCTTTATGTTGCAAAAGGGCCAGTTTCAGCTGGCTCTAAAGCTGAAGAATGAATGGCCAGAGCTAATCCAACAAATTATATTGTTTGTGTCTCTGGGAGAGCAGATTTAAGATTAACTGCTGCACAACAGCAGCTCTGCAGACACCTGCAAACAGTGCAGAAGGAGAGGAAGGAGATGTTCCAGGTGCCAGAGCAAAAGTTCCCCTGCAGCCTGTGGAGAGGCCCCTGGTGGAGCAGGCTGTCCCCCTGCAGCCCATGGGTCCCACACGGAGCAGATCTCCACGCTGCAGCCAGTGGAGGAGCCCCCGGTGGAGCAGGTGGAGGTGGCCTGGAGGAGGCTGCGGCCCATGGAGAGCCCCTGCAGGAGCAGGCCCCGGGCCGGAGCTGCAGCCCGTGGAGAGGAGCCCACGCAGGAGCAGGGGGTCTGTGGGGAGCTGCTGCCCATGGGGAACCCGTGCTGGAGCAGCTTTTTCCTGACAGATGGACCCTGTGGTACAGAGCCATGTGGGAGCAGTTCTTGAAGAACTGCTGCCTGTAGGCAACCCCTGCAGGCTCAGTTCGGGAAGGACGGCATCCCGTGGGAGGGACCCCATGTGGAGCAGGAGCAGGGAGGGACCGTGAAGGAGCATCAGAGACGAAGCGTTTGGGACTGACTGCAGCCCCCATTCCCTGTTACTCTGCAAAACTCAGGGGGGAGGAGGTAGAAGAGGGTGGATGGAGGGGGAAGCTGTTTTTAGTTTTAGTTCTTACTGCTAGCTTGTTAGTAATAGGTAATAAATTATATTAGTGCACTGAGTCTGTTTTGCACGTGATGATAACTGCAGAGTGATCTCCCTGTCCTTATCCCAGCCCTTGAGCCCTTTGCATCGCATTTTCTCCGCTTTCTCTCTGAGGAGGTAGAGAGAGAGCAGTGTGGTGGAGTTCAGCTGCCCAGCTGGGTAAAACCACCACAATGAGTCACTCATTTTCTCATATACAGCTCCTAACCAAGTGACAGAAGTTAATGTAAATTTCTGCATACTACGCTGTTTCATGAGTTCTCACCGCCTCAGTCAGCTCAGATTTCAAATTTGCCTGAAGTTTTGTATAGGCTCTTACAAGGTTCTCGTCCCAGTCTGTAAGTGTCTTCCTATTTATTTTTTTGTCAATATCTTAATGGGTTTATTAATATGAAAAGGTTCAGTTAGCTTTCTGTCACAACATAGAGCATAAGGTATATATGTGGATGGACAGATGCCTTCCCAAAAACTCTATAGTAAATAGATAGCTCTTTCTATGGAAGGAAACTCAGTAGTTTCAAAGGAATGAAGGAATGAGAAAAGAAATTAACTGGATTTCCTTCTGCAGTCCTTTTCATCACAAAAAGTTCTTATTCTAGCCTAATTTGTTATTTTTCAGCTCATAAAGCACACTATGTTCTCAAGGAGTTCTTTCTTGACATTACCTTCATTGCCAAGTGGAGTTTTTCAGCAAAGAAAGCTGGCTTGCTTGTGGCACACTTCACTGTAATGAAACAATGAGATAAGGTCACATATGTTAAAAATGTAACAAATAACAAAAGACAAAAATCTGGAAAGAAAATGCTGCAGAATAAGTCTCAGTGTTCCTACCAACATATCCTATTTATCTATTTCTCTTTTACCTGTCTTAAAAATATGGGAGAAGTAGCTGTTCCTTTCTTTTCTTTATTCAGAAGACAATTCAATCAGGGGAGAATACTCTAGTTACTGTAAAGAGAAGACTGTACTAGTCCACATAGTCCACTGCCATAAAATTGAGAAAGATGTCACAGTTCCCAAGCAGAAAAATGTGAAAGCATTCGTGACCTCTACAGCAGAGCTGGTGGTTATGATCTGACATATTTTAGCCAAGTTATGCTGTGTACTTGCCTTCCATACCTGATACTAAGAGGGAACTGGTGAGTCTCTCTTTTTTTTTTTTTATCCGAAGTATACTTGACTGCAATACAAAAGTGAAAAGCAAAGCTAGGGGTCTGGCTCCTGATTCTATCCTTGACAACATGGATGGCTAACCTTATTCTCACCTTATTATTTACAAGGAACAGACATTTTAAGGGTCTTAAGATACATCTTTATCATGAACATTATAATATTTTCTTGAACACTGCAAAAGGAAATTTATAATCTTTTTAATAATCATACATCATAACTGTTTTGTTTCTCAATGAGGCAAGGTAAGAGCAGAATGCTGTCCTGTTAGAACAAGTATGACAGAAGTAAAAGGTAGTTTTTCATACAGTTAACATATATATGAGGTTACTAATTGTATAACCACTTACCAAGGGCAGTCAGGCAGTTCTCAATATCACCTTTCAGCTCCAAATCTAGTACCTTATTCATGTCATGCTTACTGTATTTGGTGTACTTCTGAAAGACTAAATAAGGGAAGAAAATTCAGTGAGGAGTGATGGAAGCATAGTATTCTCCCCACATTTTCTTTGACTTACTCTGGCCTCACTGCTGTGGCAGTGCACACACAGGGTAGGTTATCTTTCTCATTTTCTTCAGCTAGCACAGTGTAAAGAAAAGCAGTACAGTATGGACTGACGGTGTTGGCATGAGGAACAGAACCATGCTAGGATGGTGGGGCTCATTTTCCATTAATAGGGAAAGAGGTAGTACAGTTACTCCACTCGAGCCTATAGCATTAGGTGGTATCTCCCATGCAGGGCAAACTGGTAGAGGAGCAAGACCACGTTGGGGAGTATTCAGAACCCCTGCCACACTGATTCATTGGCCTTGTGACCACTAGCGTTGTGAGACTTCATGGTAATAGTTCTGTTAACAACTTAACTAACATCGTGACTCTTCACTAGTGTGGAGAGAACAGCAAAGTGACCAACTGTGTGCTTAGGTCAGCATGCACAATGACCTTTGTATCAGTCACATCTTGGAAATGTATATAATCTCAGTTCAAGAGCAGGCCATATTCAAATACAATTCCAGTGAGGAACAAAGTTTCACCCAGCCTACCTCTTCGGAGATGGGGGTAGCTTCTTGCAGTAAGAACAGTAACAAACACATTAATATCCGTTCCTTTCCTTCTCTCTCCTGCTTCATATAAGGCCTGTCATAAAAGAAAATAATAATAATAATAAGCAAGTTATCATCTGTATAGCAAAACACAAATAGAAGTATCTGAGACTCCTTGCCAAAGGTAGGCCACTGCTTGTCAGTAAAGAACTCTAATCCTTGACACAATCTGCAACAAGACACATAACTCTACACAGCCTCAGAATAACTCTAGGTGTACCAAGTAATACTTCATATTTCACTTACAAAGTAATAGTACTGAGGGAGCACTGTACAGCTACAAATAATATTTTTAGACATTCTTGAATGAAGATATTTTTTATGTATCTTCATATGCTATAGTGTACATGGGAGCATAGGACTGGCAGGCCTACCTTAGACAAAAAAAAAAGCAGCTCCAATATTCCAATATTAACTAGACAAATGTGAAGGAGAAGCTTACACACCAGGTATTTCTCGTCTTTCCAAGAGTGACTTTAATAGAAAGTAAGAACCCAGTCAATCTTATTACTTTCCCTACCTCCTCAAACCTTTGTAAAAGTAATAATTAAAGATCTCCATGCTACAGCAAGAAAAATCTAACACCATCCTTTCTAGGTGTTGGCAGTGAAGCTCTTTGGACCCAGGGAAACTGAACTTTAGAGCTTAGGCAGAATATTAATTTACTAGCCTTTCATATCTATGGCTGATGACAAAACTAAACCTCTTATGTCACAGGAATAAAAATAGAATTGTTAAATGTCTTTTTTTCTGTTGGATTTAAAACAATAATTTAAAGTGAAAACTCAGGACAGACTGTTAAGGTTTACCAACACCTTAACAAAAATATTACACTAATGGCAGAAGAAACAAGGGAAAAATCAGTTGCTTTTTTTAGAATCACTTAGAAAATGACTGTGAGGTTTACCAAATTATCTTGAAAGGTATGTCACTGAAACACATTACCTACAACTAACATACTGAATGGTTTACACTGGTCAACATATGGTATCTGGTTCTGCACAATCACTAGTACAAATCTGTCCCTCAATTCAAGAACTGTATTTATTTTAAACAAACAAACAAAAAGATTGAATCTACGTTCTCCTTTTCCTGACCTCTACTTCAAATGGTCTACATGTTTTACATGAACTAGAAGAGGGTTTGCAGCATTTTTGAAGTTGACTATTAGCATAAAGATTCCATTTCTTTCAGCTACCAAAGAGTGCATGTGAACTTTGGAAAACATTATCTCCTCAGAAATGATTATGTGCATACACATACTTGCCCCCCACCATGTCCCCATGTCCCCCTACCCCTATGGCCCAATCCCCCCATGACCACAGAAAAGATTATGTACATATACATAACTGTACATAATGTACAATTGTCTGTCATCTGAAATGCGCAAGATCCAGGTAGGTGAAACAGAACATTCACAGCCAGTCAGAGTTTGTAATAAAGTCAAATGAAGAAGATCTACAGAGTGCTAAGTATGGCCTTACCCTGGCATCGCTATCAGCAAGCTCATCATTCACGTGAGGATCTTCAGATCGGTCACCCTACATAAATTTAAAAAAAAAATAAAAATAAAAATCGGTGTTACTCACAATCATTCAGTTCACCAAAATTCGGTATTTTAGAGATCTGGCCTGCCATACTTATACATAGCTTAATACAGAATTGCAGACAAATACAGTTATATTAATTATTCTGTGGATAAAGCTGATGCATTTGTTAATCGATCAGAGCTCACGTTTCTAGGGCCATCAACAACATATTTCTGAAGTTGTACATTAAAATCCAGGGTTTCTTAATGTGAAGATAAAGTCCTGGAAGCTGTGATGTGCTCCCTGATGACCGCTCAATAAACTTCTTTCAAGGTATTTTAGAAGCAAAACTAAAAATCAAAACTATGCATATTGATGTATCAAAAAAAATGTGCACATACAGGCTGCATACAAATGTACTCAGCAGAGATGGAATAAAATATTAACGTATGTTAAAAATGGTATTTTCACTTCTCAGATCCAGTGTTTCAGCTGAACTGCTTTTGAGCAGTTCACAAAACACTTTGTCTACTTACTAGCTTAATGCCACTATCTGTCTATCTTAATAGAAGAAACATATCTTAAGAAGTAGCCGAAATGTTTCTCTACATGTAAGCATTTCTTCTTTTTATATTTGCAGTCAATTGACATTCCAGTTGTTTTTTTCAAGTGCTTAAAGACTGTTAGACATGTAAAGACAAAAAAAAAGTCTTAAAAACCTAACTGGTAAACAGTAACAAATATCATTGCCTTTAAAAAATGTTTTTGAGATAAATCTCATTATAGCTTGCTTAAGAACCATTTCATATGGTCTAAGATTCATAAGTAAAAAACAGTGCTAGGAAATAAATAATCCTGAGATTCCTATTTATTGTATGACTTTAAAATAATCTTGACATTAATTTTAATTACTGGTAACCTCACTGAAAACGTTTAAGCACAACATACCTTGGCTAGAGCAACTAAAGCCTTCTGAAAGTCTCCAGATGTGTCAGAGATGATGTCTTGTGTCAGATCTCTCTTCAGTACTGAAATCAAATGAAAAAGGACTCGTAATTCGTTTTTAAATTATCAGTTATATCATTTTTTCAGTCTTTTCTTAGTTTCCCACTTAATATGCCTAGCAGAATTGCACTTTTCTCTAATTTAGTTTTGCAAGAATGGGTATTTTTGCAACATGTCTAATCCCTGAGACGTGCTGAGAAATTGGAGAATTAATCCACAATCTGCTGAAAAAGTTTTTCTTAAAGGTTGTATGGGTGGAAAAGTCTTGAGCTATTGTTTGTGAAATAGAGGAAAAGAAAAAAGAAAAGTTTGAAATTTTGTGAGCCATTATTAGTCTTTCATTCTTATTTTTGGCTGTTTTGTTCATCCCCAAACTCTTCTGAAAAAAATCAAACCATTATTCTGGACTTCTGATACTGTTTGATTGGAACTTCAGAAAGTTAACTCTTAATCCCATAAAGCATGAGTTAATTAGACAACACTGGCTGACCGCAGTACTCTCCTTATATGAGACATGCTATTATATTTTAGTTATTTCTAAATTGCTATTATATTTTAATTATTTCTTCAAAGATTTTCTGCCTTCAGTTCACTGGTTGTTCCTAATCTTAAAGTTATCTGTGTTGCTAAGAGTAAACTTTTGACAAAGTCAGTGACATCTTAAGAGCTCAGATAAGGCTTGGCAATGGGAGCAGCAAAGCAGTTGGATTTTGCTTTTAACTTAGAAAGCATCTAAATGCATGACCCATTCCAAGAAATATTCACAGTTCTGTCTGGAATTGTGAGTCACTTCCTAGTGCAGCGGGATCTATGTGAGTCAGAAATGATCAGTATGACCTCCCTTTCCTATACATCTTTCAGTCTTACATGAAGCTTTACTTGCTTTCTAAAATGTCATCTCAGCTCCTTAAATTGAGAAGTAAGGCTGTAAGAGTAATGTGTTTGCTACGGAGTTTTGAAAAGACATGTATAATCCATACTATGTTCTTTTTCATCAGGAATTAAGTTTGCATGGATCTATTCATTACAGGTGCTTAAAAAAAAAATCACAATAACAAAGAAATGAATCATTGCAGGACAGGGTTTGGCTATCTTCCAATGTTTCATACCATTAATACTTCTTTCCCACTCTGAATTACCTTCCTTGTAGTATCTGCTGGCTTCTCTGATCTCTCTGTTGTTTCTTGAGGCCAGAATCTCAATTAAAGTATCTTCATCAGTTCCAAGCCCCTGTTAAAAATGATTTTTTTTTAAATGTAATTTAATACAGCAAACTTAAATTTTAGAACCCAAATAAGATGAGAATCATGGACAAGACTTTGAAGATGCCATAGGAAACAAGACAGAAAAAGGAAGAACGTTTTGCTTTCACCTAATATAATTATTTTAGCTCTTTTAGAATACATTTTTGTAGCATCTAGTGTCACTCTGGCACCCAACAGAAATATTAAGTGACCAAGCAGCATGCATAGAAGGTAGGAATATAAAAACTACGAAGAAAAATACACCTTTCCTTTTCTATTTTCTCTTAAATAAACACATATGTAAACACTATGGCTTTCTAGCACTACATCTGCAAATAACTTCCAATTTTCGGAAGGCAAAGAGAGCTCTTTCCCACAGAAGAACAGCAATGGCAACCCATCTCCTCCAACCTTGAAATTCAACAGAGATTGCTGAGTCTTGTTCTTAGTAGCTGGTTCTGGATAATCACTACTGTTTTATTTTAATAAATGGGGAAAAAATAATACAATACACAAGCTTACAAAATTTAAGACCAGTGTCATTTAAAGGACCTGAGATTTATTTACTTCTCTTTACTAAAGTTCCTCTCAGAAGATTTTTGACTTACTTTCATAGAGGCCCTTAATTCTTCAGCATCAAACTGAGCTGGAGTTTTAAGTAGAGCCACGGCAACATCTTCCAGGTGGCCTTTCAGAACCTTTTTCAGGTCTTCTTCCAGACTCTGTGAAGAATAAGGAAGAGTCATACACTGTGTCCTGGTTTCAGCTGGAATAATTTTCCTCATAGTGGCTAGCATGGTGCTGTGTTTTTGACTTAGGACAAGAATAACGCTGTTAACACACTGATGTTTTAGTTGTTGCAGAAACGTGGTTACACCATGTCAAGGACTTTTCAGCTGCTCATACTGCACTACCAGTGAAGAGGCTGGGGGTGCAAAAGAAGGTGGGAGGGGACAGAACCAGGACAGCTGGCCCAAACTTACCAAAGGGATATCCCATACTGTATTATGTCATGCTGAACAATAAAACTGAGGGGAGTTGTCTAGGCGGGCTGCCATTGCTTGAGGAGTGCCTAGGCATCAGTTATTGGTGGTGAGCAATCTCACTGTGCATATTTTTTTGGTGTATTTCTTCATTATTATTTTCCCTTCCTGTTCTGCTTTATTAAGCTGTCTTTATCTCATCCTTTTTTTTTTTTTTTTTCCTGATTCTCTTTTTCATCCCACTAAGGCAGAATGAACAAACAGCTGAGTGGTGCTTAGCTGCCTTCTGGGATAAACCACAACACCCTGTAAGCTAGCAAAAGGTTAAAAACTGCTGTTCAGGTACAGTCCAAAAATTAGTCTGATCTCTGACAAATCTTGATCTACATCTTTCCTTTAGTTACTAGAAAGAATTACAAAGAATTAATTGAAATTTCTAATTTGTCATCTTATTGTTAACTAGAGTCAAAATTTTCCAGCAAATATTCAGAAGTGCTTTCATCCATTGCAGGTCACAGAATCACAGAATGGTTAAGGTCAGAATGAACCTTTGGAGGTCATCTGGTCCTTCCACTTCTGATTCTGTCCCTGACACCTAGGGCACCTTGCCCAGGACCTTGTCCAGAGAGCGTTTGAAGATCCCCAAGGAGACAGACTCCACAATGTCTCTGTGCAACCTGTGCCAGTGCTCTGTCACCTGCACAGTAAAGAAGCTCTTCCTAATGTTTAGATGGAACTTGTTGTGTTCCAATTTGTGCCCTTTGCCTCTTTTCCTGTCACTGGGTGCCACTGAAAGACCCTGGCTCCACCTTCTTTGCACTTTGGCATTTGCAGACATTGATTAGGACTCCCTGTAAGCCTCTCTTTTCTAGGTTCCAAAGTCCAAACTCTCTCAGCCTCTCCTCAGAGGAAACATGCTCCAGTCCCTTGGTGGCCCTACATTGGACTCTTTGCAGTACTGGGGGCAGGGGCAGAACTGGACACAGCACTCCAGGTGTGGCATCACCAATGCTCAGCAGAACAGAAGGATAACTTCTCTTGACCTGCTCACAATATTTTGCCTAATGAAGCCAAAAATGGCATTAGCCTTCTTAGCAGCAAGTGCACACTGCTGACTTACGTTCAACTTCGTGTCCACCAGGACCCTCTGGTCCTTTTCTACACAGCTGCTTTCCAGCTGGGTGGCCCCTAGCATGTCCTGGTACCTGGAGTTGTTCCTCCCCATGTGCAGGAGTTTGCACTTCTCCTTGCTGAACTTCATGAAGTTCTTGTCAGCCCTGTTCACCCATTTACTGCATCAGAAGACGGCTCAAAATAGGCTGCTTAATTTTTAAGAGAAGGTAATACTGTTATGATAATTGAATGGCTTAAATGAACTTATCTATATAAAGTTATTTATTAGAAAATAAATGATAAAAATAAAAATGATAAAAAAAATGCAATGGAAATGCTGTGGACATACTGTAATAACACTCTATATAGATCTGCAAGCCCTGAAGTTATAATTTGGATTATATACTAATTTGACCAACATTTACATTTTTTAATTAAGATTTTTTTTATTTATTTATTTTAAAAAATAATTTCTGATTTATTCTTCCTCCTATTAGTAAATGTTTGGTATTGTATTTTGCTACAATTAAGAGATACAGCTCTGTTCTTCACCAAATGCATGTCTAGGTAATTGCTGTAGGAGTGAGAAGATCAGTCTGCTTGGTCAGGATACCTAGGATAACTAATGAGATTATTTCAGAATCAAGAACTATGTTAGGAGTTAGGTCTTTTCTGCTTTTGACGGAGAGCCAAGCGCCAGGGGGTCTAATGATATAACAGCATTAGCCTCCTTGTGCCTTTGAAGTTAAATTTTAATTTAGGTCTTGAAAAATATAATTGCAATGCTGGAGCTTCCTCTGTGGGAGGACAGAGCTGTGAAAATCACAAGTGAGGTATCCTTAACAAAAACAGGAAATCCAGGCTAAAATGAGACATTAGACTTGTTTTCTTTCTTGTCCTTTAAAGTCACTTAAAATTACAAAGCCAAAAACTATAGGGAGTCATTTTCCAAGGAGCAAAGGTTCACTAACTCTGGTATGCCAACTGTGCAGTTATAATTTCAATTTAGAGCTACAGGTTCAACTAGAGAAAAGTTGCTACAGGAAAAGGTGAAGGGCAATTAAAACCTCTTGAAGAAATATGCAGCAATTTCTAAGCTTTTCAGGTCCAGGGACTAGCAGTTTTACCATTCAGAATTAGAATTTCACTGCTCCCTGTACACCTGTCCTCATCAGCGTTGCTATAGTTGTGAAACAGCATTATTGTCCTATTTTCTGTCTTATATTCTCTCTGGACAAAAAGATTTGTTTAGATGTCCCCAAAGTCTCTTACTCTATCCCTCTCTTTTCCTCAACAGCCTGTATCCCAGTGAAATTTCTGTATTCCCAGTGATTTAGTGATATAAAGAATCTTTTGGGCATTCAAAAACCCAGACAGACAGAATTTTGAAATTTTTCTTTTTATGTCAAAATGATTGCCGCTGCATTCAAGGGATTATCTCTGGCAATATAGTTTCAGGATACTACTACTACTGTAGTTTTCATAAATTACAAGTGACAGAATCACTGTAATCTTCTGTTCTAGAAAGCTAAAGCTGAATGTACCATAAAACCCAGGAACAACACTGCTATTCCAGATGCACAATTAAGATTGGCTTGGATATACTATACCTTTCCTTTAGCCTGCTGATAGGCAGCTTTAATCTGCTGACGCTGAGCATTTGTTCTTTTAGTCAAGATGGCAATGATGGTGGCTTCATCCACACCTACAAATCACCAAACAATGTAATAGTGAATACATTGAAAATATAGTGATCTCTAGTGCATCATTTAACCAAATTTTATTATTTGCATTGTGGTATATTTTGAATGCTTGACACACCAAATTTTAACCAAAACTGTTATCATCTACAGACTTAAAATTAGTGACGCAGTGAAGAAACCAATAGGTTCCTATAGAACACAGAAGCGTGTTTCTACAGTATAATAAAGTCTCAAAGTGTTCTAAGTGCAGAACTTACACTACGGAATAACTAAGTATATAGACAATGAAACAGCATACTCAACTTAGCAAGTCAAATTGAAAAAGGTTTCTAAGTACAAAGTGCCAAATGTGAATTTCATTAAATAGAGAAGTTTAAAGGAGCATATACGCCATTATCAGCATATTCACTACCTCTTGAATAGATTCTATGGAAATCAAATAAAAAAGATTTAGTATGGTATATTTTTTTATTCTCTAGAAACCAAATTTTTACAACCCTTCCTTCAAAAAAATCAAGAAATTTAATGTAGTATTAAGTAATAGTAGTATGTAATACAATGTCAGGATAACAAGGAGTAGAGATTCTTTAACAAGTGGCATACTTAAATGTCTTGCTAGGTTTTTTAAAGCAGAGGTACCTCTCCTGTTTTCCATCGCCTCTGGCTCCGATATTCTTTTAAGGCTATTCTCAAAATTTCCCAAGGAATAATTCTAATATAGCATGTTAAATATTTAATCCTCTTACCTTTTACCGTAATAGCTTTGTCCAAAGCAGCAACATCAGCTGATGGATCAAAGTTTGGGTGTGACTGTACTGAATGACCACCTTTTGAACTTTTCTGTAGAAGAATGAATGAATAAATAAATAAATGTTAATTTCAAAGAATATTTATGCAAATAAGCAGTTTCATATGCCTAAGTAAGCCATGTATTTGGAATTGACTATTATGGGACTATCAAAGAATAAATACTTGCTTTCTAACTACAGATAGCTAAACAGGCCCAGTACAGTATTAGTATTGGATCTATACCTTTCACACTTCTATTAAACAGAACGTACCTATTTTACATCCCTATTTGTCCAAGTAAGTTAGATCCCACAGGAAAGTATTTCCTAGCTGTCATAATTAAGCAATTATGTACAAATTTTAAGCTCTCTCAAACCACATTTAAATCCTGCAGGTGCTTCCAGTAAAGTGCTAGTGATTTTCTTGCTCATCTTATACAAATTGATTGTGCATTATATTAAGTGAATTCTCAGCTACTCATATTTAATGTTACAAGCACTTCTTCCATGCAAGATCTTGGTGAAAAGTTCAAGCCCAACACTACAAGGAGGTGGAGAACTATTACTCAACTTCTTTGAAACATAAGATATAAAACACGCTTTCTTTAGCATTAGCTATTGTCTGTCTATGGTGAATCCACTCCTTTATGTTAGACACTCCCTATGCAATGTCTGAAGTACTCTGGGAATAACTGGGGATGATAAATTCCACTACATCAACAATTACGTGGTTTGCCCTAAGTCAACAACGTGACTAATCAGTTTGCTGGTAGAGCCTGTAACACAACAGTACTATCTCAAATGCCATACCCATTACCTTCTTCTATAGAACCTATAAAATTCCTTGAGATCTTTGGAGAAAATATTTATAATAAAGCTCCCTTTGGTATGATATGGTTGAGATTTTTCAACAAAAGTGAAGTTTAATTAAACTTTGTTTTAGAATCAACTATAGCATTTTATCTTCAAGAACTCACTATTTTATTTATTTATTTAATCTTTTGCATGTACAAGACAGATGGCAGAGTCTTAGGGATATGTTTCACATACAGCATTCTGTATTGAATATTTGCATGCCTGTAATGTCTGCTGGTTAAATAAGTAGGAGTTTTATTAGAGCAGAGAGATTGTGTATTTATAAGCAGTTTCTTGCTTAATTTAAAGAAAAAAAAAATCAGTGTGACCTGTGTAGCAAGCCAAGAGCTAAACAGGATGAGTATAGTGTGTGTTTCCCAGGCATGCCAGGTTTAGTCTTAGTATACTGCTTTCCATGACAAACTTATCTACTACCTAAACAAAAATCTGTCTGCAACCTCCATAACTAGAATGGCTAAGGACCATGGGATTGCATGGGATAAGGGATGGTGGATACAAAGTTTTATACATAAAATACTGTGTAGTGAAAATTACAAAATCCACAGAGATCTACAGCAGAAAACTTTATTTACTGAAATTCCAAAGTTCTATTTTTTCAAGATGAAAGTTGCTTTAAAGATTTCCAGTGATTTTACAGAGTGCTACTTTGCCTTTGCTGACACTAATTTCAGTATCCTAATCAACTTCATTATTAAAGACTTTCCACATCTATTGCAATAACTCTTCTTACTCATCACCATAAGTCTTCCTTCTAATCAGTATCAACACTAATCATCTGAGATGTTTTACTACATAAAGTGACTCTTCCCACGTGCTTTCTTCTTCTAATAAAAATCACAGAATGGTTTAGGTTGGAAGGGATCCTTAAGGATCATCTAGTTCAAACCCCCCTGACATGGGCAGGGACACCTCCCACTAGACCAGGTTGCCCATCCAACCTGGCCTTGAACACATTCAGAACTTCTCTAGGAAACCTGTTTCAGTGCCTCACCACCCACATACTAAACAATTTCTTCCTTATACCTAACCTAAATCTACCCTCTTTTAGTTTAAAGCCATTACTCTCCTTGTCCTATCATTGTACTCCCTGACAAAGAGCCCCTCCCCAATGGGGCTTTCCTGTAGGCCCCATTAGGTACTGGAAGGCCACTATAAGGTCTTTCCAGAGCCTCCTCTTCTCCAGACTGAATAAGAAATATACTAGTGACTTTAGTTCCTCCTTTGCATTCCAGGGCTCCAACACATGGCTTCTTGTATCTCAGTCTAAGCATCTTTCTCAAATACGTCATCTGAACAGGTTCTTACAGATTTGCATACTGTACATCAGATTACTACTTTAAAAAGGATGACTTAAGTGAATCGATACCTGGCCAGTAGGAATGACAATTTCATTACAGCACTAGTTTGGCCTGAAACTGATATATATACATAAGAGTATTTTTTCATCTGATAGTATATCTACTAGTTTATAAGAGTATATTAGATTACATGATGCAATAAAATTGGTTTCCAGTTTTAATGACCTGAATTTTTGCAACAGTTTTTCTCCCTTTGAGTATATGAAAGATGTGGGGTGGACTATGGCTTTAAGGCACTTCTAAAGGCACTAGAAAATAAATATAATGATCTCAACAGGTGATAACACTTACAATACATTCCTGCTCCTGATTATCCATGAACCATGCCTGCTTCAGGAATTCTGATACCATAGCCATGTTGACAGAGGATCTGTGAAGAGATGCATCAAGTTTTTTTTTTTTTTTTTATCATTTTCATCACCAATGAAACTCAAGGTTTCCCATTCAAAAAACCCTTTCTCTTTAACAGTCACAATCGGGGCCGTTTCCCAAACAGTAATTGGCTTGTACTATTGGAAGCTGGCAACTTTTGTTTATGTTTGGCAGTTGGCTGCTCAACCATACACACTTAAACTACTTCTAGAAATTTCAGATTAGAAATAGAACAGTAAACTAATTGGATTTCATGTGTATTTGGTATGGCAATACCTAAGCATTAACACTGACTTTCAAAGGGATGTTACCAGAAACAAATTAAACATCTTTCCCTATTTGTTAAGGTATTAGCTATGTAAATTTAGCTTACTGACTACTTGATTCTTTTCAAATTCGGTGGTAAATAACTCTTCCTGTCTGATCATCTTCCAAGGTTGGAGCTCTTGTGTGTTAAGGCAAAAGATATTCCCTTGTTAAATACACTCGCATGTAATTTCTTCCAATAGCTCTTTCTTAAGAAAGATAAGTAGAAGCAGTCTCACATACACTGGTCCTTATTTCTTATATATTTCCCCCGGTTTCTACAAAAAAATGGATTTTTACCCATTTTTTAGTTTTCATCACTAGAAATGAAAATGGAAGATATTTTGACATAAGATACCATGCAGAATAAGAAAAAAGATCAATGGTGATGTGACTTGACATTGGGCACCGAAAAATAATGAATAGGTTGCTTCACAATGACCTCGGTATCAAGAATATTGTTTCCTAGTAGGAACAGTGCAGGAACTGCTCCTAGGAACAGTTCCTAGAACTAGGAAACTAGTATTTTATCAAATAAAGTATTTTTTGGTCTGTTCAAAATGGATGTTTTTTCATAAAAACATACTTGTCAATAAGAAACTTTAGGGAAGGCTTGGTTTTAAGGCATACATATAAACAATAAGCTAAACTTAGCAAACTAAAGTTGATGGTTAAACTGCTGTCTTTGAAGAACAGTTCACATATCTAGCATGAAGAGACAAAGTGCTATTTGCAACAGTGTGCATTTTAATCTAATCTAATCTAAAGATCATATACAAAATTAAAAAAAAAACACAATGCTTACATTGCAAAAACATTTACCTTATTTATGCCTTGTGGTCCACAGGAAAAGTAATAAGCAGTATTTAAATCAACACACTCCTAGGACAAAGCGATGTGTTTGTAACCTAGCTGCTGTTTCCCTCACAGAAAAACTGCACAAAGTACTTCCAGGTGTGACTGCCAACAAAGTAGGTCCTCCAGTCCTCTTCAAGCTTTCAGCCCAGCTCCACCCTTTCCTCCTCTCTCCATGTTAGATACACTTACACTCCCTCTTCCCTAGAAAACTTTTTGCTTCTCTACTCTGCTCGCAGCACTGAGGGCACAAAATTCATACAAAACCTGAACGTGACTCTGAATCTGTGTTTATATTACCTAAAGTAGGTGTCAGCTTGGCAAATGATGGTCAGAATATTGTGTAAGTTGTAAGGACCAACTTTTAAGCACATCATTTACTGATTTACTGAGGATCAGAAAGCACACTTATGTTGCTCCTCAAAAATAAAATAAAATAAAATAAAATAATAAAATCAAAAAATCAGGCTGCTATGGTGACTCCTGTACTACCCTTGTATTGACAGCTAAAGTAAATGAGGCCGTATGAATTGATGTAGTATTTGAAGTTCTGCTGCATTTTTTAACAGCACACACAAAGGCCATGTACAGAAGGATAAAATATGTTAAAGTCTCCGTATGGGACTGAGACCTGTTTACCTAGTTACCAGCACTGATGTGTACAGATCTGTATGCCTCCAATAGATTCACAGTGTCTCCCTGTTTAAAGCTATAAAACAAGATTCACAGCAGTAGATCTGAGAAGAGGTGGAACCAAAACTGCATTTTGGTTTCTAGAGTAACATAGTTCAGAAATAAAGTTAGAGCCGGGTCCAGAGAGAACTGTTAATATCTGCATTTCTTCTGTCTGCCCACCCCACTCCAGCTCTAGAGGTTTTGATGCTCATGGGGATAACTATAGTAGAAGGCTTCTAGCCTACATTAAATTGGGTTTATTAAGTCTCTAAGCCTTTATGCCTAACATAATTTAAATTACAAATACAGTAAAATAATTTTGTATATATATATATATATAAAATAAATAAATAAAACTAAACCTTTATTTTTGCTTCTATTTAAATAAAGACGCTTTGACATTTTGTCCATATATTTCCATTTTGTAATCAAACAACATAATTTCAAAAGAAGTCAAAGTGGGCAATGGCTCTTGAAAGGGCTAAAGACCTGACTTTGCTTGCATTGTCTCAGAAAGTTAAGAAACCTGTTTACACACAAAATTGTTTGCCTGCTTTATAGGAATCTATGGGTAACTTTAAGGGGGAGGGGTGAGAGGTGGGAGGAGAAGAGGGAGAAAGAGGGAGAGGGAGGCCTGGAATTGAGGAAGACAGCACCTTTACAGGGTAGAGGTTTTTACCAGAGCTTTGACTCTAAAATGCTAACAGCTCAGGTAAGCAAAGCCTAGATCCAGGAGGGATAAATTCAAAATATTAATTTACTTCAGTAAGAAAAAAGTCTTAAAGAACCGCTGATCTGACTGTTTAACCAAAAACACAGTTAAAAGAGGATCATGTATTTAAAATTTGTTTGATTTAAAAAAAAAAAAAAAAGTGATTTTTGTGCCTCTTATCATTCCCAGCTGGAATGATTAACATTTAACTGGAATGAAAAATCAAGCAGCGATCCAGACTGAAAGTCCTAGCTCTTCCTTCATGAGAGTTACTGCAATGTTGTTTTCAGACTGGCTTCCAGTCCCCAGAATTGGGCAGATTCCAATTATTGAAAGTTTTGAGTAAATATACAGTATCTTTGAAAATATTTTAAGCCAAACTTTTACACTCCTCTGTAAAGAGGAAAAGAATGAGAAAAAAAAAAAAGTTAAAATAAAAATAAAAATGAAGTGATTGTCCAGGATCTTCTGTGTACATTATCCACTTTAAAACGAAAAGAATTTCTTCTGCCCACACCCATCTTTCCCTGTGCCAGCAAATCCAACCCACAGAAAATTACAACAGGTCACTTGAAAAACATACTGTACAATTCTTAAAATTTGTCAGGTCTACAGACAGCAATAGAGAACTACAAAAACCTACCTTCCTTTTCACAAATACTACTCCTCAGGATGGACAGTCAACATAAGAGGGCAGAGAGCTGGCGATGCTTTTATAGTGTCGTGCAGGAGACCCCACCTAGCAACCCAAGTGTTTCCACAGCCACAGCAACAGGCTCCTCTTTGCTAGCAGCTAAATTTGGGTACTGTCCAAAACATGGAACCACAGGAAGAAAAAAAAAAAAAGTCATTGCGAAACTATGTATTGGAGACAGCAGGAGCACATTTCAGAAGGGAAAAGATGACTAATTGTCAGTCTTTGGTAGCTCTTCTCCCCTGGCCTACTACATCCCTGACTGTAGTAAATTAATTTAAATCTTTCAGGATCATAAGATTAACATGTTAAAGAGAAAAATCAAATTTGAGTTACTCTCTTCACATTTTGACATCTGATACAACTCTGAAGTGAACATACTAAGATACCTCATTCCTCAGTAAAACTTTGAAAGAAAAAAGAAAAGTGGAGAAGAGTTGATGCAAGTCTGACTCTTCACTGAACTCGATACCTGTGAGCTCTGCTTCTTATGCCCATGAATTCAGGACGGAAGTGGTCCAGGAATAAGACACCTCTGAAACTGAATATGTATACAGTCTATCAAAATGGGTTTTTGTTTGTTTGTTTGTGTGTTGTTTTCTATTTATGGAAATAAAGCACCTGGAAGCAGGCAGGATTAATTGAAGGGCAAAAATTTACACATACAATTAAAAAGAGGTTGAAACATTCAGATTATACTCTGAGTTCAAAGTGGAAGTAGTTTGCACAAGACGAGGGAGTTTGCCAGCCTGCCAGAAGTGGTTTTCTGCAAGCACTTCCTCACAATGCCGGCCAGACACATTTCCGGAGCACAGCACCATGCAGCATATCACTAACATCTCAGATTAGCCCAGAACATGTCAGTGAAGAAATACCAGTTCCTGAAACAGAAATATTTGCAGCTAGCAGCTTGGGCTCCCAGCTGCCTGTCGCTTTACTTTCTGCTGATCTGGATCTGCTGCAACACACAGATATCTTCAGAATGAAGAAGCATGGCTGATCTGCTACTGATAAACATGCATGATCATGAAGAAGGAAGGGAAACAGACTGCTAGATAGCATTAGAGGGGACACCTGCAAATTCCTTAAATATATCACTTCACTGCAACATTTTCATAAATCACGCATATTGTACAGTTGTTTAAAATAGCCCAGCCCAGATCCGTAGAAACTGTCAGGGCCCTGAGCCTGTTCTCCCTGAGGGGTTTCGTGGCAGGGTCTCAAGGCCAGCTCAGGATCAGTGTAGCTGGGGCCCCCTTTCCACTGGGGGCCATGGCAGAGCCCCCTGCAATGCTGTGGGAGGCAGTGGCCAGGCCCAGCACAGGAGCCGCCCTGGGAGCTGCCTTCAGTGGCGTCCCAGCTCTCATCCCTGCCTGAGCCACCTACCCAGTGCTTCACAGACAGGCTGGGACCGGGCCTGGGCCTTGGCCTTCTCCCTGCTGCGGACGAACACCTCCATCTCCAGGGAGGTGCTCAGGGCTGGGGCTGCCCTGGTGCCTCCTGGGGTGGTAGACAGGTCAAGCTCCCAGGCCTTGCTCTGCCACCCTCATGGGGATCCACCAGCATCTCAGCCCACAAGAAGACCCCAGTCCCCCAACTCTCTGACAATATTTATCCCCTGCACTTTTTTTTTTTTTTCCTCCACAATTCACATATTACTTGACAAGGTTATTTCAGGTATCTTCAGTATCCTGAATAATTGAAGGGGTCTACAAGTTGACGGTGATCCTGTGAGCAAGCTGTCAAGTTGCTTTTCATTTTGTTTATTTAATTATGAACTCTGAGGGTCAGATTACTCCTGCCCTCCTGGCATTCTCCATGTCAGTACGAGGCTGACAGTCTTACTTCAGTGGTTTCAGATGTTAGCCAAAACTTCTATTTACACTCTTTTTTTCTGGGAACGCTTGCTTTGTCTATTAATGAGCATAGACAACTGCAATATGTATACACTGAAAAACTGTAAATTCATGTGCATCCTGAGTGTTCTTAACCGAGTATTTTGAAGTACTGAAATAATCTAGAAAGCTGTTTTACTGTGGTGGTTTTACCTTGCTGGGCAGCTGAACTACACCAGAACTGCTCTCTTATCCCTCTCCTCCCTTCCTTCAGAATAAGGGCTCGAGAAGAAACTATGCTGGATAGGAAAAAAAAAAAAAAAACCCTCACAGGTTGAGATAAGGATTATTTCATTAAAGGGAAAAGGAGGAAGGAAAAAAAAAAAAAAAAAGTCCACACAAGTCCAAAAGCACAGAGAGAGAGAGAGATTATTCTCTAAATGCCATCAAAGAGTGATGTTCAGCCATGCCCCACAAAGCAGAGCCTTAATGTGCGTAGCAGTCATTTGGGATGACTGACGTCTTCATAAGGAGAGCTGCCCCCCCCCCCCCCCCCCTTTTGTTGCTGAGTGTGACACCACATGGTATGGAATATCCCTTTGGTTGGTTTATTTCAGCTGCCCTGGTGATGTCCCCTCCCCACCTATTGCCCAGCACCAGCCTGCTGTTTCTTTTAGGGGGTGAGGGGGTGAGGAGTGAGGGGGTGAGGGTGAAGCAGTCCTGGTGCTGTACCAGTATTGCTCAGCAGTAGACACAACGCTGCTGTGATACCAGCGATGTTCCAGCTACAAGTACAGAGCAAGAGCACAGCACTGTATGAGCTGCTGCAGGGAAAGTTAACTCCATCCCAGGCAGACCCAGTACACTTACACAGGCTTGGAGCCACTTTATAAGTTCTTGGCATTCTATAAGTAAACAAATTAAAACAAACATTTACTTCTGGCCTGCAAGAGTAGGAAATAGTGTGTCACAAGTGCATAGTAAGACACACCTTCCAGGTCAACTCTTTTCTAATACTTCTTCTCAATAATCAGACTATTGTCCTACTTTCATTACAGTAGTTTTCCACCCTTTTCTACTGTATAGTCTATCAGGCATATGTTTCTACTTTCAGAGTGATCTGACATGAAGGCATTTTGCTCCTATTCTTTCTGGAGCTGTTTGCATGAGCTTTTTTGACTTTTTAATGGGTGGAGATGTTGACTCATCGCCTTCCTGAAGTTTAAGTGAGTCACCATCTGAGAGCTAGGGAGTTTTATTGTTCAAAATGCTTATGCTTCAAAAATGCAACTTAATTGGAGGGAGCTTTACCATTTATTGTTAATATTTTAACAGTAAGTCCATCATTTGTTTCACAAAGCTGTTACTGTTTATGCAGATCTTCAGGACCTTGTGTTGTTTATTCAGAAGTAGAAAAACATGCAGCTACTAGCATAGTATAAATAAGACACAAATTTTCCTTACTTTTGCACTTAGTATGACGAGTCTATGATACTTCTGGTATCACTAATTTGATGTTATAGTCAACCTGCTATTGACTATTGCTGCTGAGAGAAATGGAAATGTATGCAGTAAAAATAAAACAGAAAAATATTCACTTTTGGTCACTGCCAAATTTGGCATTATGAAATATTTCTTGAGGCTGACAATAACAGGTCAAGGGGGCAGATGGGCTTTCTTCAAGCCATTCATCCTACACAAGATGATAGCACAATCACTCAAGAATTGTTGGAGGTTGGAACGAGCAACAGACGTTACATCTATTTCAGTGGCAAACACCTCCCCTGCTCTAGTGCCTGTTCTGTCTGGAATGCCTTAACTTAAAGAACTTCGGTTTGAGGCATTCTACCAGCACTCTGCTAAATGATCCCATTTTTTCTGGTGTTGTGGTTTAGACAGCTAAGCACCACACAGCCGTTTGCTCACCCCTCCCCCTAGTGGGAAGGGAGACAAAAAAAAAAAAAAAAAGTAAAAGCTTCTGGGTTGAGGTAAAGACAGTTTAATAGGACAGAAAAGGAATAATAATAACAACAACAACAATAGTAATAATGCTAACATGTACAAATCAACAGCTCCCTTCCTCCTTGTCCTCCTCTTCTTCCCCTTGCAGCACACAAAGCTCAAAAGTCTTTGATTTAGCGTAAGCACTGCTCTGCAGCAATTAAAACGTCGGTGTGTTATCAACATTATTCTCATCCTAAACCCAAAACACAGAACCATACCAGCTACTATGTGAAAGTTAACTGTCCTAGCTGAAACCATTATAACTAGTGACCTACAAATTACCCGAGATGTTTATCTCATCTGTTTATGTATCTTGATAATCTTGATATCTATCTAATTACCCCTGAGATGTTTATCTATCTGTTTAGAAAGTGAAAATTGATGCTAACAAACTGCATTGTACTGAAGTAGTATTATCTTGCAAGAACTCCTCAGTGTACTGAATCAGACATAATGTCATAAAATAGAGCTCTGCCTATTACCCACCAGATCAGTCATCCATTTTGAGCAAATTGATAAGCCAAGGCCAATTGGAATCTGCCTCTCTCATGTTTTACACCTTGTGATTTCGTTTGTTCACAGTAGCTTTTATCCATATCCTACAAAGCTGAGGAGATACATAATACTCCACTTCCTTATACATCAAGGACTTATAGGGCAACCAGCTTCACCCATATTTCAAGTAGTTGGTACGGCGATATAGATTACATAAATCCAAGAATATGTAAGTCATTGCTGTGTGAGTTACAGCAGTCCTACTGAAGGCAGTAATACTTCCAATATGACATTATAGTGCAAACTCAGTGCTTCTTTCATTAATATATATTTACAAATCCCTGTATAAATTCCTGTTTTATGAAGCAAATCTCAATTACATTTTTCAAAAAAAATGCATTCTGAAGTAGTGTCTTCTTATATCTTCATCTATTATTCTGATATTGCAACACATTAGATTAGAATCTCTCTTTTTTTTTTTTTTTGCATCTAATCTAAATGCTTTCTGACAAATCCATCTAGAGCTGGGCTGTGATCATGGGTATCCCCATGATCCTATGTAATAGCCTGGGTAGTGTTTCAAATCTAGACACACTTTTTTTTTTTTTAGTTTCATGATTAAAGAAAAAAAATAAGTATGTATAAGACATGAATCAAAATATTTCTTATGGCTTATCTGTTGAAGGATTTAACACCTTAAAGTATAAAACCATTTTCTTATGGTAGACCACAGGTTGGCTATCCAGAAGACACAAAATTTGAGTGAGCTGTCCCCTACCTAAAGACAAAAAAATACCTCATGCTTTACTAGAAACCCACAGAGTAGCTGCATGTGAAGTGATACCATCACTTTATGAATTAAAAGTCCCACTCAGATTAAATGAGCTAGAGCTTTGTCACTCATTTTAATGGAAACAGGAATTATCTTAGGGATGCAGATTGAGAAACACTTCCAGAAGCTTTTTGGACTTGTCAGACTGCCTTCCAGGCATAAGCCCTGACTCCACTGTGGTTGTGTGCCAAAGTAACTTACATGAGAAAAACCTGGACCTTCTAGGAAGGCTATAGCTTTGGAAATCTTGGTTACACAAATCCTTCTCCAAATCACAGTACAGCAAAACAGACATGTATAATAATGAAGTTCTGATAAATATAGTAATTCACTGAGGAAGATATAACTTGGCGCAAATGCAGTGGGAAGTACCAAGTAGACTAGGCAAGGAAGTGGAAACACATAAGCTTTTTACTGTCTTATGCAGTCTATAATGCCTATGACGGGGGTAGGTCTATCATAATAACAGACATGGCATTGAAGAAAAGGAAGCACAAATGACAGAGCTTTAAGCAATTGAGCAATATATGACTACTGTAGAAAGCTCAATGGCCTTAATGGAAAAAAGTCTTATAAAAAAGACCTGGTGATCCTACGGGGGCGGGGGCGGGGGGGGGGGGGGAGGGGCAGGAATTGGACAATGTCTTCTAATGAGACCTAGAAATAGGGTGAGCAGCGCTCTGTATCTCAAGAGAGGTTCAACCCTAGTAAGAAATTATGTTATTTCAACATTTCAAAAAAATAAAGAGACAACACTAGCAAAATGTTAATGAACAGGTGAACTGCCTGTGGTATTGCTATATGTAAGTTAGATTTATCTGTCTAGGGTTTTAAAGCTTATTTGGCATTCTGATATCGATTTTGTCATCCAAAGTAGCTTCACATCTACCATTTTTAGGTTCTCTTTTTTTCCTTTAAAGAAAATTAATGCATGAGACATTTCCAAAGATCCTATAACCAAACACAAACCATTCCACTTTTGGTTGTTCCTGTACATTGAAATGAATGCTTGTTAGTAGATCTATTGACAATAACCACCATACAAGTTAAATCAAAAAAAAAAAAAAAAAAAAAAAACTTACTTTACTCCCTAACTACTGTGAGAAGTGCAAATCATATTCTGAAACTTCAGAATCATCTCAGTCAGGCTGAGACCTGTTCGGAGTGGCACAGCCCTGGCTTGGCTCTTACTACCACACAGGAACAGGAATGAAATGATCAATGAATAATAGTGAATTATGTTTTGTTCATTGTCTATGTTCAGGGTGTAATAAGAACAGTCAGAAAAAATGTTGAGGACACTAGATATTCCATTTTCTTTTGAAATACCTGAGCCTAACTATTCCCATTATTAATGGGGGATTGTTGTTGGTAGGAAAAATTTTTCCAAGACAGCTTGAGTATTATTGTTTCACAGAATAGCTTACCTGCCAAAATTAGGAGTGAAATGTCTCTGCAGAACAAACAGAACTCATTTCACAATTAGTCACTGACTGTAAAACTGATTTGCTTCTACACAATGTTAGAATAGTTTCATCTCAGAAACAAAGGTACAGATAAGCAAAGGTACAGATAAAGAACAGTCTAAACAGTAGTATTCCATGTGAAGATGTACTTTACTGGTCTCCTCCATTTTACATTTTTTCACATAAATTTAAGGATGATCCATGTTGATTTTCAGAAGAAAATAAATTTTATATATATATATATTTTTATATATATATATATATATATGCAGTAGGGCAGTAGCGATATTGTTCCATATCTCTGTACTCAGAGATTGAACAGCAATTGCTCACTGAGTTTCCAGAATAAACAAACAAAACAAACAAATAAACAAACAAATCATCTGTTTCATCTGTTTTCATGTTTCAGTTTTACTCTAGAGGGGGTTGCTTGGGAAGAAATACCACATAGAACACAATGGATGACACAGTGCAAGTCATAATTATTCATGAGAAATAGGCGTGTGAAAGGCGTTAAGATATCTGTGGCCCAATTGATCTGTTTTATTGTGTTTGTTTAATAGCTAGGAGAGTCAAAACCTAGTTCAGGACTGAGGCTATCATACTCCCTGAAAAAAAATAAGTAAAGAAAGAAACATTATAATGAGTATTGAATAATTTAAGTTGAAACCTAACATAACATGGTTAAATATTCTTGGAGTTAAATCTTTTTCTGTTCAGCAGTTTCTGAAAATGTGATATGGCAAAAACAAGTTCATATTTTTTATGAGGTTACAATTTTGGAAAGTCAGACAGTTTCAATTGTTCAGAAGGTTAATTTCCTTGTGTCTTTTCATCTTTTCCTCTCTTTTTTCTCCCCCCCACCTCTTTCAGCAAGAGGCCGGGGGCGGGGGGGGGGGGGGGGGTCGGCATTAGAAAAGGCACCATTCTCTTTTTGTTTTCATAAAAAGAAAAAATAAAAGAGAAAAAAAAGTTCATTTTATGTAAAGAAAGGACTCTTCCAAAGAAGCTTGTTACTTAGGTCCCATATAGTGTTTTATTCCTCACATGCCAGCCATATATTCAAAATAGAACTCCAGAGTAACTAGTAAATTATAGTCAATTAATTCATTTTGGATTATTTGGAAGAAGATTCATAACAAAACTGCCTCAAAAAAAAATTAAAAAAATGAAACTGCTTGTTGAGTTTATGACATTAAACACTCTCCACACACCCCTTTTAGACTACAGCCTAAAGGCAAGCTCCCATTTTTATCCTTTTTGACATAAGGGTGGGGTACAGGACAATAGCAGCAAAGTAAAAATCCTTAGTCTCACCTGACTAAGCCGGATCAGAGCAGTCTGCAATCAGTTTATTGTGTATTTGCTTTTGCAACTGCTGAGTAGTATTTTCTTCTACCAGTTCCTGCAGCTGTTTCTATTACTACAATGCAAAAATTGATATAAGAACATATCATAAATTGTGTGCCTGGGTTATTCCAAAAGAACAGCACATTTGACCTATTGTTCAAAATAACCTGCCAGCTTCGTTAGCTGAGGCACTTCTCAGCACAATAGTATTAGCAATGATCAACATGTTTTACCTTTAATTAGAAGAGAGGGGAGAGGGCAATATACTTCTATGAAGAAATTCTCCAGAGCGGGGTAAACTTGGTTCTGATGTAATAACTGTTGCATCTGTAAGCATTTAATAACCCTGTTTATGTGAAATTAGGGCTGAAATTGCATGAAACAACCCTTGTACCTTTACATGTTTCATCACTACTGGAAATGTAGCAAGAGCAATATTTCACTTTTTTTTTTTCTTTTTTTTTTTCTTTTTTTCCCTACTGACACAAGGAAATGTCACATTTGTAGAGTAACAAAACACTTCTAATCTTATGATTACTTCTGCTTTCAGGTATATAACATGCATCTTTATATTTTTTCAGTGATAGTTAAGTTTTGTACAACTTTGAGTTTCATCTAGGAAGTTTTGCTCTCCTATTAATGCTGAATTTAGCCACAGGAAACAGTGAGAAGAAACCTGATCCATATCTCACATTTTGCTTTCTTCAGGTATCTTGTTGCCTAGTGAAGCTCTTACATTTTAATAGATTAAATATTTATGCACATAGTGTGGGAGGCTGACAGAAAATACCAGATGTTAACTCTCCCCTCTGTGGAAATATTGGCTCTGAGAAACAGACGAATTACAATGGATGAAGGTAATTTTTTTTTTAGGAGATAATGCTTATTCCGTTTAAAAAAAAAAAAAATGTTATACTATGGCACACAATTTATGAAAGTAGAAGGGGGGAGCCAGGCATCCTTTTTTTACTAAACAAACAGTGTGAACAGGCTGACCTTCTTAGCTGTAAATAGAAGAAAGTAAAGAACCCATTGTTGTGAAGATAGCCACAAGTATCATCTACTGTTCTTGTGGATATATATCCATATGTGATATGTGGATGAATATAGTTTTGAATAAACCTAATTTATTTTTTTTTAAATCTGTCTCTCTAAACTAGGAATACATATGTTCTAATGCTAGTGACTAGTTGGAATGTTGTGTACTTGTCTTCATAAGGTTTAATGAAGTAAAATAATTGAGTCTCCTATGTAAGGCTGCTCTGGAGTCTACAAATATTTTGTGAATTTTTAGAAAAAAAAAAAAAAGAAGATTTAATTTTCACATCTCAACAAGTCCTTGAGTATTATTTCAGCCACTACAAGTGACTACGTGTCCTCATGGTTATGTACTATGTCTCTGTTTAGGCATATTGTTTTAAGAAACACAACGCTAGAAAATGAACAGAAAATACTGTAGAAGGGACTGATCAAAGGGCAGGGCTAGCAACAGTGGCTTCTTATGAAGACTGAAAAATGGGTTTGGTAGTCCTAACAATAAAAAAAGCCATTAAGTTCTTGCTCAGAAAACTTTGTTAAGAAATCAAAATTCTTCAGTTTGTTTGTAGGACAAGAAGCAATGAACTTAATTCTAAGTGAAAGGACTTTCAACTGGACAGGGAGTGAAAAACATACTAACTAAAAGGAGATTTAATACAAGATTAGAGAAGTGGTTTAAGTATAGTTAGTCCTACTTTATTTTCTATAATGCATCTTATTTAAGAGTATTTTCTTTTTACATTTGCTCAACTTCTCTTTCTGCTGCTTATTTCTCCCCTGAAATAATAATTCCATGTTTGCTGGAAAAAAAAAAAAAAAAAAAAAAAAAAAGAAGAAAAAGAAAGCAAAGCAAATAATTGTAGCTGAGGATTTTGTCTCAAAGAAGAACATGACAACAAAAGAACAAAAAAGTCAATATACACTTTTTTGATTCTTGTGTTGTTTCTGCTAGATTTTTTGGAGATTATATGTATCTTCATCATGACGTTAAAATTGTCATTAAATAGCACCACTGGAATTGAATCACAGCTTTTTTTTTAATGAAATATCTCATATAAAAATACTAATGTGAGTGTTCAAACTGGTTAGTCAACTTTGGGCGTTTAGTTTTTTGATGTGTACTCTGAAGTGACCATATTCTGGGGTTACCAGGTAACTAAGGTTGAGCCTCAAAAATTAAAATGTCCAGCAACAACTGTCAGTTTTAATTTGGGACTTGTATTGCAGATTTGTTTATGGGTATAAAAAAGTGAAAACAGAAGGCAAGATGGTGTGAGTTCTTTTCAAGGGTGTGTAATTAAAGAATATATGAACAGCTATGCCTATAAAGAAAGCAGGACTGTTTGCCTTGCCCCACCTTAGGGAACAGGCTGATGAAAAACTGGGTGAGGGAAAGAGGAGGAAGATTTGTGGCTTTTTCTGGGTAACTTGAAGATCTTGTCCATAAGTCATGATGGAACAGTCTGTTCTTATGTAATAGTAAAGAACATAGTTGAACCTTTCCCACCTATATTAGTAAAAATATTTTGTTCTCAGATATAAAATACACTTCTCAAGCATTAGGCAATCCAAATGCATTAATAAAATTAAAATTAAAGGCAGATTGCTGTGATTCAAAGATGAAGAACACTCCATTCATTAGTCAGCCATTGGGATTTGCTTGTATTCTCAGGAAGATGACTAATAAGTGAGCAAAAACTGGAAGTACATGGAAATATCACATCTAACCAATATGAGTGGAATAAATATGAATGTCTATAAATAAACATAGAAATGTATGTTATTTGTAAGGAAATCTAGATTCTTAGATTTACTCCAGTAACTCTGTGGCATACAGTCAGAAATATATTCCTTCACTTTGATTTTCAAGAGGAAAATAACCGTAACATTGGCAAGTGACAAAAAAAAAAAAAAAAAAGCCATATGATAGCTTTGTTCAAAACTGGCAAATTATTGGTTGCTAACTTCTCTGTATCCTCTTCTTTAAGCCAATTTACTTTTATAGGATAATTCAATAATTTTATCATTTGTTTATTAACAATTTATCTGTACCCTTCTCTCACACCATAAACTCTGATAATAACAAGTTAAACACCACTGATTGTCAGCTCTGTTAGGCAATGCCATTGGGCAAGGCTGTTGCTTAAGGCAGTGTAACCTGAGAATGACAGAGAAAAATATGTGGTTTGACCAGAATGGATAAGCAGAAGTTTGCATAATGCATTTTTGTCTGGAAAAATCTGGGTAGTAGCTTATAACAATGTAAACAAACCTGTAAAATACTATCAGAAGTTCCTTTTCAATTTACTTTCAGGGGATGAGATGGGATTATAAGAGAGATCCCTCCCATGGAATGAAAACCTATTGGTACATGAATCTTCAGTTTAGCAATACCAAAGATGAATTTATATAATCACAAAGTAACTGGAGTCATTGTTATAACTGCAGGTTTTAATTCTGTAGAACAAGCTGATATCTATATGTTGCAGTGCTCAGTGAGAAAGAAGGACCATACTAGTTTGTAAAACCGCCCACTCCATAGGTAAATATGAGAAGCAGCCACTATTCCATCCATAATCAAGAGAAGAGTCCCCAAATGGCCCTTTTCCAACCACCCACCTATGCTGACTATTGCAACTACATTCTGGTGCTTGACTGCTTGTAGGAGTGACCAGCAGCTGCAATAAAAATGACAATTTCTGCTTCATTGTAAGCAACAAAGAGAAACAATGTGGTCTTGATTATCCATGCCCATTTGTTCTGGGCGTAGTGAGACCTGTTATTCTGTACCCGCATCAGGTTTCATACCTTATTTTCCAGTTATTAGAGGTGGAAACTGTATTTCTGCCCAAGTCAAAGGAGCAATCTTTTTCTTTTGCTGTGGTTCTTCGATTAAGCCTCATTTAAAAGATATTGCTGTCAGTGCTGAAAGTTCTCTCTCTCTGCCCTTCCTCGTCTTGTACAGAGGTTGGGACAGGCTCCATTCAACTTTTTGATGTACTTATCAGAAAGCCTAACGTATGTGCCTGCTTTATAGGTTACATTGAATAGCAGAGAGCCTGAGCATCTGTGAAACAGTCCTGTAGCAAGAAACATGCAAGAATCTTACTCTGACAGGCCCTCTACACTAAGTTATTAAAACAATATTTGCTTTATGTAATTTATATACACTTCTGCCAGTGCAGCCAACTTTTTTGTTTGTTTGTTTGTTTTTCTTTATTTTATGAGAAGTTTACTGCTACTTTCTTAAAAATGAATGGGTAAAATTAGAGGTATTACAGACAACACAGGGGTGGGGCTGTTCCTCAGATTTCTGCTCCTCGAAAATCACAGATTTCAGAAATTACTGTGAATGTCACTTCACAAATTCACTTTCTCGATGAAAATCACAACATTCTATATTTTGACATATATGAAGTGTCATGCAATGAAACACATGAGAAATACAATAAGTATCATTTCTTTTCTGTCTTCTTTTTCTGCCATATCCTACTGCATTTATTGCGCAGAGAAATTAATCTGAGTGGGGTTTATTATGATCAAATGGTAAGATACCAAACTATTTCACTCTGTACATTGTTGATTTAAATATTGCATTTTCAGAGGGAAGGACAGATATCGTATATTCCTGGTTGACTTTTCCACCCCTTTGCATCATCCTTTCTCTGATGTCAGGATCACCTCTCAGTAGGATAAGATGTGTCTTGTGGTCCAGCAATTCTAAGATGTATAACACACTTTCATAACTTGCGATTTAAATGAATGGCATATTTGATGATTTACAAGGACTCAGAGCCCTGGTCTGGATTGACTCTGAATGTCACCTGAAACAAAGGAGAACTGCCTCTGACTTTGAAAGTAGATGGTTACTTTAGCTGTTTCCGGGTATCTCATGTGATACAGAACACAACATCAATAGCACGATTAGAATTATAATAAAAAGATTCATTAGAAGTTGCTCTGCAGGGAACCTCTGGAGAAGCAAGCCTATACATCCATGTATTTTACTTTTACTTTTTAATGTCCTAAGAATTTCCTAAGAATTTCTATTGTATTTTATTTATATTTATTTTAATTTGAAATGAGTTTAATTAATTAATGCAGTCAATGTAGTTAGTCTGCGTAACACATCCTGAACTGCAGACTGAATACTGAGACATTATATTAAAACTAGTTCAAGATATAAAAGAAAAGCACCACTAATCACTGGAGTAAAAATGACTGTTTCAGAATATGTGATTTTTTTTCTTTTCCTGTTTTGCATTTGTGTTTGTTGCTTGGACTTTTTTTTTTTTTTTACACTTTTGTTTAGATCAGCACTCATATTCTGAAGAAAGTATCCCACTTTCATTACTATCCTGGTTCTGGAAGAAGAAGAGGAATTTTGCATCTCCTGCTGCTAAAAGTCAAAGCAGAACAGGTAATTTTATCATCTTTAATCTGCATATATTCACACACACACCAAATGGTTAGAAAATTATTAAAAGGAATGTGCCATCATTATAATGAAGGTGTTGGGTTATATTAATTATCTGCCAATTTTTTTTACGTAATTAGAAGCATAGCCTGAGAAAAAGATGACAAACTGTCGCAGAATTACAGAATTACAGAATTACAGAATAGTTTGAGTTGGAAAGGACCTTAAAGTTCATCTAATTTCAGTCACCCTGCCATGGGCAGGGACGCTTTCCACCAGACTGGATTGCCCAAAACCCCATGCAGCCTGGCCTTGAACACCTCCAGGGATGGGGTCATCCACAGCTTCTCTGGGCAACCTGTTTCAGTAGTACCTCACCACGCTCTGAGTGAAGAATTTCCTCCTAACCTCTACTCTAAATCTACCCTCTTTCATTTTAAAATCATAACCTCTAGTCCTAGCACTACACACTTTGATGAAGAGTCCCTTCCCAGCTTTCCTGTAGGCCCCCTTTAGGTATTGGAAAGCCACTATAAGGTCTCACCAGAGCCTTCTCTTCTTTAGGCTGAGCAACCCCAGCAAGCCCAGCTCCCTCAGCCTGTCTTCATAGGAGAGGTGTTCCAGCCCCTTGATCACGCTTGTGGCCCTCCTCTGGACTCATTCAAATAGGTCCATGTCCTTCTTATATTGAGGGCTCCAGGTGTGTCCTCATCAGGGCCAAGTACAGGGGGACAATCACCTACCTCCCTGGTCCTGCTGGCCACAGTATTTCTGATACAAGCTAGGATGCTGCTGGCCTTCTGAGTGAGCACACTGATGACTCATATTCAGATGGCTATCCACCAGTATCCCCAGATCCCTTTCTGACTGGCAGCTTTCCAGCCACTCTTCCCCCAGCCTGTAGCATCGCCTGGGGTTGTTGCATCCAAAGTGCAGGACCTGGCACTCAGCCTTGTTTAGCCTGTTCTATTTGGCTGATATTCTGAATAACTCCCTTCAGCAGATTTGATTTAAAGACCATTTGCTCTAATTGCAGATACAGAGCAGGACTGGATAGGATAGGATAGGATAGGATAGGACAGGATAGGATAGCATAGCATAGCATAGCATAGCATAGCATGGCATGGCATGGCATAGCGTGGCATAGCGTGGCATAGCATGGCATAGCATGGCATGGCATGGCATGGCATGGCATGGTGTGGCATAGCATAGCATAGCATAGCATAGCAAGATAGAACAGAACAGAATAGAATAGAATGGAATAGAATGGTTTGGTTAGAAGAGACCTTCAAAGATCATCAAGTTCAATTGCCTGATTGTTTTAAGGCTAATCAAATGTTAAAGCTTATAAATGAGGGCATTATGCAAATGCTTCTTGAACACTGGCATGCATGGTGCGTCAACCACCTCGTTAGAAAGCCTGTTCCAGTGTTTGACCACCCTCACAGTAGAGGAATGTTTCCTAGTATCTAGTCTGAACCTCTCTGGCACAGCTTTCTGCTATTTCTGCAAGTCCTGTCATCAGTTACTTGGGAGCAGAGAATGGCACCTCCATCTCCACTTTCCCTCCTTAGGAAGTTACAGAGAGCCATGATGTCACCTCTCAGCTTTCTCTTCTTGAGACTGGACAAGCCAAGTGTCCTCAGCTTCTCCTCACAGGACATGTCTTCCAGCCCTTTTACCAGCTTTGTTGACACTTACTCCCCTCCCCCCCCCCCCCCCCCCCCAAGATTCTTTCAAGTACCCTAACATCTTATTTATATTGTGGAGACCAGTATACATACAGCTGAAAACACCATGTTAGACCAGATTGGAAATCTTTAATAAGCCACAAAAATTGGATAGAAGGTTGGGATCTCTTGCCTCTTAGAGTGGAGGCAGTGTGACTGTGTGACTGAGCTAACAGTATGTATCTGATATTTGGAACATTACTGACACAGTACTTTTTTTTTTTTTTAAGGGAAAAAAAAAAGCAAATCTATTCTGTCCTAAATGAACTCTAAGGGTTCAGGCGAATTCTCAACCAAAATTATTTTATATATATATATATATAAAATATATATTTCAACATGTGAGTGAGAGGGAAAGAAAAAATAATAATAATAAAAAAAGATCGTTACTATAACTCTGACATACCAATTGTTAATTTCAGACATGACCTTATACTGACACTAGCTGGCATATAGCCATTGCAATATACCATCTTTGAGACTAGAAGTCTAACAGCACAACTCATTACTGTTTTTCTTTCTAATGTTTTACCAAATACTACAACAGTCCTTGGTCCAATTGGTTTTGTGTGCCAGCCCAACCTTTGTGTGTTATGGCCAGAAAATAGTGTTAGCAGTTACTGTGCAGCTTGCTTGGAAAATTATAACGCTGGATGAAATAGTATGTGTTTTGGTGACTAAGTCTGTGTTCTTAAAAGCTCAACTTGCAGCAACTAGCCAGCCTAGGTGGGTCCCTAGGGAGTTTTGGGACAGAACAAGAATATACCTGCCACCTATATGAACATTAGTAATAACATTGCAATAGCTTGACAACTGTAAATAACACACTTGTTAAACACAGCTCCACCTTCCCCTGTGGTTGGTTTGAGAACTAACAATTCAGTCACTTCAGCTGCAGAAAAGTGACTGATCTATAAGGTTGAGATTAGTTTAAAGAGAAAGATATTGTACTTCCATCCATAAGCCATACTACTGTTTCAAAAACAAAACAGAAATTTTCATAGGGCTTGCCATTTAGCAAATCTGTGAAACGAAATCTGAATATGTACTAGTAAAGAAACAATAAAGAAACACTTTTCCTTTCCTTTCCTTTCCCAAAGATGTAAGTCAGAAACACTGAGGGTTTTTTTAGATCTTGAACTGACACTGCAGTCAACAGATGTAACCAATTCAAAATATGATCCTCTTTGCTTCAGGGTTAGCAAATTTCATAATTTAAGAAGTATTAGACATAAGCTTTGTAAAATTCAAAAAGGTTTGCTACATAGGTATCTCAGATATGAGATGCCAAGAGAGAGCTAATTCTTGAGGAAATATAAATTAAAACACTAATGATCCAAAATCAGGCACTAAAGAAACATATTTTGCTACTTCTTTACTGGCATTTTTTTCTGTTAAAAAAATTAAAACAAATAAAATCACAGTACGCTTTTGGAACAGTGATTCTTGTTTTTCTGACTACTTCTCATATCTGATTCAGAATGAAACCAGGAAGAAAAACTGTGAAATTAGAACTGAATCTTCTGACAAAATTTTCACCAGAAATTTTCCAAGGAGAGTATCTGTTTATCAAAATCAGAACTTTGCATGGGGATAGTTGGACATTATCCCACTGTTTTGACATATTTATTATGTCACAAACATAACAGAGTTCAAAGCAGACCCAGAACAAAAATTATCAGCACCAAAAACATAACTATTCCAAAATGCCCATTATTCAAGACAATTAAGGCAAGCATTTATGTTTTTGTTCTGTTGAAGATTAGGAAGTTGAACCTCAGGTTATGTTTCATTAGATTAGCATACACCTACCAACACTTAGCCCCATGGCACCCCTCTCTGTTTTGCTTCTCATGTTAAAAGTTTTAATGCTGTGCTGCTTATCCATGAGCCTTTAACCAGTTTCATTACTATGATGCAGCATATCGTAGTAATATTCAAATTTTCTGAAGTAGGTTTCAATAACATAATACATGCATAGGCCTGAGGCATATTCTCATGACTGTTGCTCATATTTCTGTATTATGGGGCAACCAAGTCACCTGAGGATTGGCTTGCCAGTACTTTTTGTGTATTGCTTACTATCATTAATAAATACATAAATAAATAAATTATAATTAAATAACCACATGAGGATGACCTGTGTACATTTTGCCTCAAATTAAGCTACTCTTACCTCAAGGAAACTGCAGACCTCCCTAGCTTTATACACATTATCTAACCACGAAACCTCTATGCTTTTAAATCAAAACTTATTTTAGTGATTGTGTTGGGATGTAGCATTTCTAGGCATGAAGCTGCCATTTCACAAGGTCTGATCATGTGAACTATTCATTTCTATCAAGATCCTGAGCATAACATCATTTGGAGTGGGTTGCTTTGGTGTGCCTCTAATTATACTAGAAGTGGTCATTCATCTCATCCTGACTTTTTCTGTCTGTAAGTTAGTAAGTCAAATGTAAAGATTGGATTTCCATATAACTTTTTTTTTTTCTTGAACTCTGTAAATATATTGCACAATTAAATAGACAATGGAAGGATCTCAGAGAATGACCTTTTTTTTTTTTTTTTCAAGCTAAATGTTCCTGAAGAGAATGGAAAAAAAAAATCCCGAAAATTGAAGCAGATAGTGACACAAAGATACATTCATAAATATTCAAGTCAGTGGCGATAGCATTTTTCTCAATAGATAACAGTATACCTTGAGATAATATGGACAATTAAAATCATATTAAAAATTGCATCCAGACTTTTTGACTACCCTCTACTAAATTCTTAGTTTTTGTATTTATTGTACAAGGAAGATAAAAGAAAACATATTAAATGATTAATTTTAACAGATATCAGTCTTTTCTGGATGATGCTTTGCCCTTCAAAGTACCATTTCTATGTTCCGTCAGACCATAGCCGCAAGTGGTTGGATACAGTCAGAGTAAATAAGTGTCTGTTTATGTTACACTGCAGTAGGACAGTGATTTGATGGCAAACATCCCCAACACAGGCCAAAAAGAGATTTTCATCTTCCAGATTTGAAATAAAGAGGATTCATGTGCATGCGTGCATTTGCCAGGTTGTACTTTTGGTAAAATGAAAGGACTGTTTTTTCTCTTGCTTTCATTTGAACTGATTGCTATTATCTTAGAATTTCTCCAAAACATACTTTTGAGTGTTAAATCCACATCCTTTCTTCAATATCTATGAGTTGTTGGAAAAAAAAAAAAAAAAAAAAAAAAAGCTTAATATTGGTCAATCAATATGAAATTAAAATCCTGTAACAAAACTGTACAGATGCCTGGAATACCGTATTAAAAACACAATTCCAATTCCTCTACTTTAACAAAAATAATCACAAGCAACTTGCTTGTCATTAGGTTTTCTTTTCCTTTTGGTAGAATATTCTTGTAACCATAATCACAGCACTTATGCCTATCAGCTAATACTACTAAGGATGCAAAGCATAAGGCATATTTCATGATTGCAAAGAAAAGCAGTGCCAGACCATTTACCTTTATTCTGAGACCTTCTGAAACATTCTCTTTGTATAATGACACACGTTATGACACATCTACTTTGTCTTTTTTCTTACCTATTTTTGGGAGGGACTTGTTATAAGAAAAGAGGAAAACAAGAGTTAAGTGCAATGGCATTTTTAAAGTTTTACTTTGCTTTGATCGCTTAAAAATGCACATTCTGATATGCAAATACTTTTGCAACACCATGAAAATGTGTATTTTTATGCAATAAAATAACAATAATTTAATAGTGATAAAATAGTATCATGTTTTTTCCATGCTGGTATGCCTTAATATCTCTATTATTATAGGAAGAAACATCTCTGACACTGTAAAAATGAGATAAAAGCTATGAGACTTCCAGGTTATACCCCCCCGAAATAAGTAGTCCTCTTCAACTTTGTTTTTCCTCTCTAAGCAGTATTATGAAGATGCTTCTCCTTCTGTCTTGTCTGTCTTTCAGAATCGCTACCAGCCACTTCTATAAAAAGAAAATATCCCCTTGTCACAAAGCAGTCTATGCTCATGAATGCTTAAAAAGAAGGTCAATGTAGCAAAAAAGGTAGTCAAGTAGAGATACATGTGGGATGTCATAAAGTTGCAATATAGACCTCAGAATTTATAGGGATAACTCCGAAATGTTAATTTTTATTGCACTTTGCATGAAAGAACACACAAGTAGCATGTGACAGGGAACATGCAGCTACAACTATATCTGAAGTATACTGTGATTTCTTAAGCATAAAGTACCACTGGGGAGTGGCCAAGCTATAAATCAAGAGTGCAAAGACTAACAGTTGCTATTTTAAAATATGCTTTTTAGTTGAGTGAGAGAGAGAACAAATCAAAGAAACAAGCTGTCTGTCCTTCCCTGGCATCAGTTTTGAAGTATAAAATAAGATTTCATCTAAATCAAGCAGACATATTTCTCAACATGCCTTGAGATCTAGGTCCCTCAACAATTCCAGTGGGGATATGCTGTAGCCACAGACAGTTGTTCCCTTTCCTTCCTGCAATAGCTGGTTGTGCAACAAAGATGGTTATCTCCCTCTTTGTATAAAGCTCATACTAGTCTGGTGCAGAAGTGGGAAGCACGCTTAGCTTAGATGCGACCTTGCAGAATCACTGTGAAATACAGCAGCCCCGTCGCTAGGGCAGCAGTAGATACTACAGCTTCATGGGGAGCTAGGTTTATTTCCAACTTGCAGAGATAATGAGAGATAATGGCTAGTAAATCTTCTGTCTCTCCCTTGAATCTTTGCAAGTGATGACCTAGAATTGTAAGTCTCTCTGTATTTCATCCCCAAAGAAGGTGGCTAATTCTTTGATTTTTTATTCATTTTTTTTCTTCAGTTTTAGTGAATTCTCATGGCTTTCAAAGAACATCTGCAATTATCCTCCCTGTTCACTGAAAGCTAAGTGACCAGAGTTTCCTCATCCTCCAACATTTGTTTATTCTTTAACTCCAGCTGAATTTATAAGCTTGGCATCATGAGTCTTTACTTGATCCGTCAAGTGTAGAGGAGATAGGCTTTAACCTTTTAATGTTCTGCCACTGAGGAATTCTATTCTCTAACATGTATCCAAAACAAAATAGTAAAAAAATAATGGTAATAATAATAAATTAACCTCCTGACTTCTGTGATGTCTGTCTCTGGAAGGTAGCAAGCTGACTTTAAAAAGACTTCCATTTCTAGGACCTAGAAATTTACACCTTCATAGTCTTGATTCCTGCAGAAGACAAACTAGTAGAAGCTACAAGACTGAAATAAAAGGTGGATAGATAGATAAAGGATGCAAAGCAAATCAGTATGCATAGCTCAAATTAAATATGTGCTTGTACCTTTTCTATCGGTTTTGTTCCAACTTTTTCTATATGAAATTGGGAAACATAGAGTAACGCTTTTCTAATAATGCCTCTGTTTACATGCATTTGTTTTCCACACAGACAGCAAAAGCTGCACATTTACTCATCAGTGTGCTGATTATGAATGTGAGAACATCCTCTGTTTCTCATCAAACGTTTAGCAGTGGTATATGCAACAAGACAACAACCAACTAACACTTAGGAGAAAGAGTGATAAGAGTATTGTGTGCTAAATTTCCACAGAAGGAAGACACATAGAAAGCTCTTGTACTGTGAGAGGAACTAAAATGATGCCCTTCTGAAGCAACAAAATAATCTTGGACAGGGAACCAGTATAATAAGGGATTTAAGGCTGAAAAGAAATATCATATTGAGATCCACTTTTGGGAGTGACAGTGATGTAAAAGTTAACTTTTTTAACAGGAAACAAATTTATTCAGGTTGTACATACCCTAAAGAACCTGTTTGCCCACATTTCTGAAATCACATCTTAGGCAATGATAGGCAGAAATAGATGATCTATCAAGGAAGGAAGAAATGGTAAGATGTAGTTTTGTAGGATGATTCAATCCCCCAACCCAAGTTCCAAAGCTATGTCTAAAATACTACAAAGAAATGAATGGAAGTTACATAAAACTCCAGACTACTTCCAACATTGTATTATCAGTTACTATGTGCACCCTTACTATACAGATGAAGCAGATATTTTCTCACAATTTTCAAATTTCCTGCTCTGTGAAAGCAAGCTTGGACATTTCTTTGCAAAAGTCTTTGGCAGAATTCTCTGCTTACAAAAGGAAGATTGGAATAAAGTCCGTTATCAGAAAAACTATCTGGTTTTGTATGTAGTTTGGATGGTGAGGTTCTTTTCAAGTAAAAAAAAAAAAAAAAAGGGGGGGGCAAATATCTAATGAAGATTTTACAATCTTAAAAAATAATTATTTAATATTTGTACAAGACAACTCCTTGAATTATGGAAGCACTTGCATTTAGACTGAGTTCTGATCATGAGATGAACTGTCCTGTGTACTAGTTTCATTGAATTGCAGATTAGTTAGCCTGGTCATAAAGTAAGGATTTTTATCCTGTCAAAATAGGCAGCATCCTTACTGCAAGAATGAAAAAAAGAGAATCAAAACTCTTTAGATGCAGTCCTTTCCTTCTAAATCACTGTTATTTGAGGTACAGAGATGATACTGAAGATGAATATAAATAAAACTATTTATAGTGTAATTATTATTATTATTATTAACAAGGAGAGTGAAAAAATTGTGTTAGTATCCTTACCACAGTAAGACTCAAGCAGGTGACATTTCTCACTTTACAGAAACAACTCTCTTAACACTAAATGCTGTATTCAAAAATTGTTCTCATCTTTCATCTTATCTTTAAACTTATAAATAAGTATTTCTCTGGTGTTTCCATTAGTGTTTTCTACAGTGGTTCTGTTTATGTGGGAGAGAGTGGTTCTTTCTCTTTCTCATACTGAGTACCATCACACAATACTGTATTCAATGTAGCCTTCATCAAACTTTCCTGTATAGATAGCACTAGAGGTTATGTAAGTTTCGTCTTCTGGTCAGAGCTTTTATGCTTTAGTTTTTTTTTTTTTGTTTTTTTTTTTTTTTAATGTATATAAGGTTAATTACTTATTACCTTTATCTTGCATAAAAACCAATGCTATCATTCCAGTGTCAATAATTTGTTATTTTTAATAATTATTCATCTCCCAACCTAGTGTCACCTACATTTCAGATTTCTTGAAAGCTGTCCTGGTTTTGGCTGGAATAGTCAATTTTCTTCATAGTATCTGGTATGGTTTTTGGATTTGTGACCAAAACAGTGTTGATAATGCACACATGCTTTAATTGTTACTGAGCAGTGATTACACGGAGTCAAGTTCTTCTCTATTTCTCACACCGCCACCCCAGTAAGGGGGCTGAGATTCCACAAGAAGCTGGGGGGGTGGACACAGCCAGGACAGCTGACCCAAACAGACTAAAAGAATATTCCGTATCATATGAAGTCTTCCCTAGCAGTAAAAGCTGAATGAAGCAGCAAGGGCATGTTTGGAGTTACGGTATCTGTCTTCTCAAATAACCATTATGTGTGATGGAGCCCTGCTTTTCTGGAAATGGTAAAATATCTGCCTGCCTAAGGGAAGTTAGGAATTATTTTCCTCTTTTTGCTTTGCCTGCGTGCACAACTTCGCTTTGCCTATTACATTGTCTTTATCTCCATCCACAAGTTTTCTAACTTTTGCCCTTTTGATTCTCTCTCCATTCATCGGGGGGGGGGGGGGGGGGGTGCAAGGTGGGGGGGCAGGGAGAGGGAGAATATATCTTTATGGTGCTCAGCTGCCTACTGTGCTTAATCTACATCATGAAAGAGTAACTGTATAGGAACATGTTCATGTGCTGTTTCTTTGGCTAGTGCTCCTGATCAAAATGACTGAACAAACATAAAAAAATGTTGCTGACTGGTGATTGTGAGAGGAAGGATGAGTGAAATAAGTCAGATATTTGTTATACTGTGATTATTCTCAATACATATTAACTGTAACATTATACAGTTTTCTTGAGTTGTTGGTGGCCCAAAATCATCAGAAAAAGTAATCACTACCAGAATACAACAGAACCTTTTTTATTATTTATTATTGAGGAAAATCATCCTATATGGTTGTCTAGAAGAGTGAAGCTAATTAAGGAGAGAAAGTAGCAGTGAGGCAAGAGATTTACTGCTGAATGTAGTCTGTCTAGGAAAGATCATGAAGTCTTGCAATATGATCCTGAGACAAAAGTGTCACTAAGAAATCTGGTCAGCAGTTATAAACTGTGTTCCTGTCTAAAAAAAAATAAAAATAAAAATAAAAAGTCTTCACTTTTACCACACACGAAGAATAAAAAAGGATAAATTACAGAAAAGGGGCACAAAGACAACAACTACCTATTTACTCTGTTAAAGCATTAAAAACAAAAATTAGTAATTGAGCCCATTAGTATTTGAGCTTGCCTTACTGACCAGAAGTGAATGTGAGTTTAAACTACACAGTCTGTGTGCTGTATTGAGTTGCAGTCATTACAGAATACACTGAGTCATGAGGTTAAAATCGCAATCTGGAAGCCTCTTTGAAAGGTGTAGTAGTGACTGACATTTTTAACAATTGCTCTTGTGTGCTGTGTTTCAGTGCTGTATAGTCATCCACAATAGATAGATTCCATTCTGAAAAGAAAAGCACCCAGTCAAGAAGGTAATTCAGTTCCTTTTGAATTTGCCTATGGGAAAGTAAATTATCAATACTTTGAAGAGTTCTTTATGAGAGAACAGAATATTGAGCTTTGTTGTGAGTGTTATTACACATTCTAGCTGAGAAGATCAGGTGAGGACCCTTCATCTGGAGAAGGTACAATCCCTGCTCAAGCTGCATTTCTCAGTCTGCAATATGAATACATTTTGTACGCTTCATAAGATATATACAACTTCAATCAGTCAATGTTATTTTCAGTATTTGCTTTGCCAACATCATAATACTTAATGGCCTCTGTTACTTCTGGAATAGTAACCTGAAGGCTTCCTCAGTGTGCATAAACCAAGTTTTTAAAGACTTTAAGCTTTTTAATGCCATGTTCACAAGCAGCAAGAAAATGACAATGTTGAGATCCATAGCTATATAGCAGGATACTCTGTAATGAAATGAGTTCAGTTGAACTTATATCCACTTATATTTTCATTTCTGCATATGTGTTCTGAGTGTTTCCTGAAAAGCTTATCTTTCATACTTCAGATTCAGAATCCGTTACTTATTTTCTTCCTAACATAAGTGTTTATGTGTAGCTGTTCTGTACACCATGAGGAAAAAAAAAAAAAAAAATAAAGCCTGGCAAAATGAAGTACATTGAAACACAAATTGAAACACATTTATGGAGACACATTGGAAACAGATCATAACAAGAAAGCAGACATCTTATAGAGATCCAGAAACAAAAGTCAGCCAATAGTTATGCATGGAAGAAAGTCTTTGTGATGTTCTGCCTGGGTGGAAGTTGCATGAGACTAGGGTAGGTTTTATTCAGTATAGAAGATGGTGAATTCTGGAACCTTCATTTCATGGAGCTTGATGTATTTGTCACTTTAGCCTTTAACAGCTAAATCTGACAGTCAAACCAAAATTAAGTCACCAAATTGAGCTAGATTTCAAATGAGACAGAAAGACAAAACCTAAAACTATATGTTTGCTCTGATCCACTTTAAAAAACTCACCCAGGTTCACTGCTAAACCAACTGACACTTTATAATATTTTTATCCTAAACTCAATTTGGAGTGTGATCTTACAAAACTGTTATTGTTTTGTGATATCAGCTCTTCAGCCTCTTAGCTGAATACCTCCTCCTAGTGTTTTATTGCCAACAATCACTTCACTTGTTTTTCCAGATGCATGGGTACGAACAGTTACCCCTTCATGCTCTTTTGCTCCTGAAGATTCAGCAAGAAGTGATCCTGAACCTAAACCACAGACCACCATTCACTCATCTGTTCCTCTACCGGGCAGTGTTATGGATTTTTCACGGGAGATACAAGAACATCCTTCATGTGTGATTAAAAGTGTAATGCTTGAAGAGACACCTGAGCAGGGTGAACAGCACTTTTATAATTTTTATAATTTGACATGCACATTCTATATTAACATAATTCACAGAATAGAAGCTTTTATATATATATATATATATTTAATGATCTACATAAAATATAGTGATGTGATTGATGAGTTTAAGAATAACTTGAGCTAAAGTACTCTTCTTCTCCCCACATTTATACAGCTACATATTTTACAATCTTCAAAACCGGGCTTTGGAAAACAAGACTTTAATGCTTGTATGGGAATAGCACCTGGTGATTCCACCTAGAAGCTGAATAAACTATATTTTAAAACAGTACATTCTGTAACAATATGCCCAATAAAAATAAAGTGAAGAGATTTATTTGACTGTAAAAAATAAAAATAAAAAATAACTGTATGAGAGGTGAATGAATATTGCTTTAGAAACTCAGAAAAAGCAGCTCTCCATCTAAATTTCACCATTGGCCAAAAATCCTTACTTTGTGATAACTCTTTCACCCTATTAAAATAGTCAGAAGACTCCTTTCAGATGCTATTCTCATTTTTACACCAGAACACTTGGAGATGATGCTCATGCTGTGTTTTCTGAAGTTTTTTGTTTGGTTTTTTTTTTGGTTTGGTTTTCTCTCAGAAGGAGCTTTGGATGCATGTGCTCACTATAGTACTTACTAACAAGTCTGGGTTATGTATATCTCCTCCAATAATGTGCTTTCACACACACATAGAATCGCAGGATGGTCGAGGTTGGAAGGGACCTCTGAAGATCACCTAGTCCACCCCCCACCCCCCCACCCCCCACTCCCCCCCGCCAAGCAGGATCACCCAGAGCACATTGTGCAGGGTGGCATCCAGGCAGGTTTTGAATATCTCTAGAGAAGGAGACTCCACAACCTCTCTGGGCAACCTGTTCCAGTGCTCTGTCACCCTCACAGTAAAGAAGCGCCCCCTCATATTCAGCTGGAATTTTCTGCACTTCAGTTTGTGTCCATTACCTCTTGTCTTGCCTCTGGACACAACTGAAAAGACCACATCATCCTCTCGGCATCCTCCCCTCAGATATTTATATACATTAATACTTAATTTCAATGATATTGGGAAAAATCCAAAATTTTATTTTTTAACAGAAGCTCAGAACCAAGTCTGGAGGGCACACTTAATTTCAGTCTATTAATATTTTCTAGATCAGATACAAATATTCGGATCTCAAACATATATTACATTCTTGTTCTTTTTGTAGTTCTCTTAATGATTCCCTGATCTCCAAACCTTTGCTAACAATTTTATTCACTCAAAATTCTATTGGTCCCAACAGAATAAGCACATACCATATTTGAATCCAATTATTTAATCAAGAGAATCAGAGAATTGCAATAATTCAATGATTTTTATTGATTTTAAATTTATTTTTTTACAGATGGGGAGGGAAAATTTTGGCTGCACAAAATTGGAATGAGTATAAACAAGTGGTCACTGCTGAATTCCCTGATTGGATGGGATGAAAACAGAGCTCTAGAAAAAGGTATATTTGTATAGTAAATGTTATTCTTATTTTCTTGATCACATACTACATTACATAAATGTAGAGGGTTTTTTTTTTTTTGGTGTGTGTGTGTGTTTTTGGGGGGATTTTTTGTTCTTGTTTTTTTCTTTCTTTTATGTGAGCTTAGATTTCTGAATCCAACCAAATAGCTTGGATTTATGCAAGTCACCATTTTAAGTAATCAGAACCCAATCTCTTTTCACCTTACATATCTTTCAGTTAATTATTATATTTAAATAAGGATTATGGTGCTTAAAATAATTTCCTAATAAAAAGTTAATTATTGTGTTAAGCCAGTCAGAGATGTCTGAGATCTGGGGAAAAAAAAAAAAAAAAAAAAAAGCTTTTTTTTTTTTTATCATACTGTGATATAAAATGGGTCTTTCAAAATAACTTGTAAAAGGTAGTTGTGAATGAGGTTTTAAAGTGTCCTATTCTTAGCTGTGATAAAAGTTAGTTTTATTAAGAGGTAGCACTTTTCTGCATAAATTTTTTATCTAAGTTTTCATTTCTGGCTTTGGTATAAGTAGTTAGCATCAGACTACTCATGGGCAAGTAATTGTCAGACGATATAACTATGTGTAATGGTGTCCACAAGTCAAAGCTGACAAGTCAGAGTTACTAAAACTCCTTTCCCAAGGATCTGTTTCCTTTGCTATCAGACAAAAAGGTATGTTTTAAGACGATACTTGCTGTTCTATACAAAAATTTTAGAATATAATATGTAGATCTGTATTTGCTGTGCATTTTAGTTCTAGCTGTTAGATATAATATCCAGTTCCTTACTTCCAGTCAATAAAGTCATTTTTGTTATAAAACAGATCATCAAAATACATCTGGAACTTGTTCTGATGCTGACCACAAACTGACACAGCTTGAAGAATGCAGAACCAAAGAAGTGCCATATATTCCATACAAATTAGCTACATTCTATATCATCAAGGTAAAAAGCAAAACAAAGCATATATATATATACATTATATATATACACTTATATATATAAACAAATGAAAAACAGTGTGAATGAATAATTTACCATCTTAGGTAATGTCCTGGTTTCAGCTAGGATAGAGTTAATTTTCCTCCTAGTAGCTGGTAGGGTGCTATGTTTCGGATTAGGATGAGAAGAGTGTTGATAACACACCAATGTTTTAATTGTTGCAGAGCAACACTCACTTTTCCAGGTAAAACTAGCCCCGACTGGGAACTACTACTAATAATAATGTGTATGAAACCAGTGATGTACAGTGCAATTGCTCGCTACCCGCTGACCGATGCCCAGCCTATCCCTGAGCAGCTGGCGCCCCACCCTGGCTAGCCACCCCTATATATTGTTTAGCATGACGTCAGATGGTATGGAATACCCCTTTGGCCAGTTTGGGTCAGCTGTCCTGGGTCTGTCCCCTCCCAGCTCCTGCTGCACCCCCAGCCTGCCCACTGGCAGGACAGAGTGAGAAGCTGAAAAGTCCTTGGCTTAGTGTAAGCACTGCTCTGCAACAATTAAAACATTGGTGTGTTATCAACACTCTTCTCATCCTAATCCAAAACATAGCACCCTACCAGCTAGTAGGAGGAAAATTAACGCTATCCTAGCTGAAACCAGGACTTATATAACCAGATACTGAGTTCTGAATTGCTTAAATTTCTGTGTTTCTGGTAGGTGTCTAAAGGTACCAAACAAAACAACGCACTTGTAACTGGAGGTTTGAGAAAACCCATGTCTTCTCATATGTTTCTCATTGATCCTTGATTGCTAAAAGTAGCTTTTGACTTGCTGTGTGAAGTTTTGTTGCAATTTCAGCATTACTGGTACCGTTAGTAGAACGCTCACTAGCCTGGTAAAGCCCACTGTTATCCATTATTGGTTTTTCATGTTGGCTACAATAAAGTAGCAGAGAAGTCCAAGGGCAATCAAAGAGGACTTCAGGGCCTTGGGCTGAGTGGTTAAAGGATCAGAAGCAAAGGTTGTGTTTTCTCCTTTTCTTCCAGTAACTGTGAAAAATATTGAACAGGTAGATCCAGCCTGATGAATACGTATCTCTAAGGTGGATGCCACTGCCAGAATTTTAGGTTTCTCAATCATGGAATAGTCTACACAATGCCAGGCCTATTGGTGCCTGCTGGGGAGCATCTTTCTCAGAAGGGAAAAAGGGTATTTGTAAAGAAGTTAACAGGGCGGATCAATAGAGATTTAAACTAGATTTGAAGAGAGAAAGAGGTAAAAACTTGGGCTTGCCAGTGATAAACTATGGAAGGCATGCCAAAATTTGATGGACTGCATACTAGTAAGATCCTTCAGTCTGCTCCACTAGGTGTTAGGTACAATGAAGTACAGTTTTAATGTTTCTACACCAATGCATACAGCATGAGGAACAAGCAAGAGGAGCTAGAAGCCTTAGCTCAGTACCAGATATACAACATCATTGGCATGAGCAAAATGTGATGGGAACAGTCCTGTGACTGGCATGTTATAATGGATGGTTATAAGCTCTTCAGAAGGGTTAGGAAAGGCAGGCAAGGTGGAGAAGAGGGGTGTCACTGCATGTAATGGAGGGTCTGTATCTGTACAGAGCTTGCAGCTGATGATGACACAATTGAGAACTTTTGGGTAATAATTAAGAGACAAGCAAATAATGCAGACATTGTTGTGGGACCCTGCTATAAGGCAACCACTGAGGACGAAAACACCAAGGAATTATTCTTTAAAGAACTCTAGGTCAGCCACCCTTGTCCTTACGGATGAATTCAACTTGCTATATGTTAACTGGGAATACCACACAGCTAATACAAACGGGTCCGTGAGATTCCTAAAACACCTTGATGATAACTTCTTGGTACAGGTACTAAGGGAGCCGACTAGGAAAGGTGCTCTCCTAGATTTGTTTCTTGTAAACAGAGCAGATCTTGTGGCCGAAGTGGTGATTGGTGGCTGTCTTGGCCATAGTGACCATGAAGTAGTTGAATTTAAAATCTTTGGTGACAGGAGGAAAACTGCCACAAAAATTTCAGTACTTGGTATGGGGAGAGCAGACTTCATGCTGCTCAATGAACTAGTTAGTAAGGTCCCCTGTGAAACTCTTTTTGAAGTTGTTAGTGCTGATGACTCTTTAAGAACCACCTTGTAGAGTACAGGAACAGGCAACTCCAAAATGTTGGAAATCAAGCAGGTAGGGCTGAAGATTGGCTTTGTTTACCAGGGATCTTCTAGAGTTTAGTCAGAAAAAGAAAGTGTATGGCCACTGGAAGTGAGGTTGGGCAAGATGTAAGGACTTGTGAAATGCTGTTAGCTATTCACATTGTAGGGAGAAAATCCATGTGGCCAAAACTCAATTAGAGTTGAAGATGACCGGTACTGTGGAGGAAAATAAAAAGGACCTTTTAAATGATGTTAACATCAAAAGGGGAGCCAGAGATAATGTTGGTTCAATACTTGATGAGTATGGTCAGCTCACAAATGGAGATATACACAAAGCAGAGATGTTTAATGACTTCTCCGCCTTTGTTTTCAACAATGAAGATGGTCCCTGGGAGCCCCAGAGCCCTGACTTAGAGAACTGTGACTACAGTAGTGATAAACTCTCAGCCAACTCCAAACATGTGGGATTTGCAGCTCCAGCTGGATGCATAAATCTATGGAGCCTGATGGGATTCATCCCAGGGTACTCAGAGGGCTGGCTGATGTCATTGTGAGAGCTCTCTCAATTATTTTTCAGTGGTCTTGGGAATCCAGAGAGGTCCCAGTCCACTAGAAGCTGGCAAAAGTTGTCTCAGTTTTCAAGACAGGTGAGAAGGAAGACCCTGGTAACTACAGTACTGTCAGTCTACTTCAGTGCCTGGAAAAATTGTGGAGAAAATTATTGTGGGAGTTACTGAAAAACACCCAAAAAGCAATGGAGTCATTGGTCTCAGCCAATACATGTTCACAAGGGAAAAGTCCTGTTTAATGAACTTAATTTCCCAGTATGACAAGGTTACCCACCTAACTGATCAAGGAAAAACCAGTTAATCTAATTGTTTTGAATTTCAGCAAAGCTTTTTATACTGTTTATCACAGTATCCTTCTAGATGAAACATCTAGCATACAGCAAGGCAAATACATAATATGATGGGTGAACAATTGGCTGATGGGTGAGGCTTAGTTATTAATAGAAGGATTATATTAAATGGGGTTACATCAGACTGGCAACCAGTCAGTAGTACGGTTTTGCAGGATTCCATTTTGGGGTCAGTTCTCTTCTGTGTTTTCATAAATGACTTCTATAGGAAGAACTACTTCTACTCTGCAGGACTCAAAGGTATACTAAGTTTGTAGTCTATACTAAATTAGGAGGAGCTGTTGAATCTTTCAGGAGTAGAGAGTCCTTGCAGAGAGATCTTGGCAAATTAGAGGGATGGACAATCACCAACTGCATGAAGTTTAACAAGAGCAAGTGCTAGATTCTGCACCTTGGAAGGTGCAACCCCTGTATAGACTGGGGTACGCGGGGCTGGAGAGCAGACACACAAAAAGGGATCTGGGGGTTATGGTTGGCAGCAAGTTGAACAAAGCCATTAATGTGCCCTGGCAGCCAAAAGGGTCAACCATACCCTACAGTGCATCAGACACAGCATTGCTAGCTGGTCAAGTGAAGGGCTTGTCTACTCTGCACAGGTACAGCCTCATCTCACGTCCATTGTACAGTTCTGGGTGCCACAATGTAAGACACGAAACTATTAGAGTGTCCAAAGGAAGGCTGTGAAGATGGTGAATAGTTTAGAGGGGAAGGTATATGAAGAGCAGCTGAGGTCACGCTTGTTGTTCAGCCCACAGAAGAGGAGACAGGCTCACTGGAACAGGCTTCCCAGGGTTGTAGTCATGGCACCAAGCCTGTCAGAGTTTATGAAGCATTTGGTCTATTCTCTCAGTGATATGGTCTGAATTTTTGGGTAGACCTGTGTGGAGCCAGGAGTTGGACTCAATGATCCTTGTGGGTCCCCTTCCAACTCTGGATATTCTGTGATTCTGTGATTCTATGGAACTGAGGAGAGGCCTCACAGAGGGCTGCAGCTTCCTCACGAGGGGAGTGGAGGGGCAGGCGCTGAGCTCTGCTCTCTGGGGACTTTGACAGGACCTGTGGGAACAGCACAGAGCCATGACAGGGGAAGTTAGGGTTGGATGTTAGGAAATGGTTCTTCGCTGAGAAGGTGGTCAGGGACTGGAGCAAGTTCCTTGGGTAAGTGGTTATGGCGCTGAGCAAGTTGGAGTTAAGAAGCATTTGGACAACACTCTAGACATATGGTTTGATTTCTCAGCGGCCCTGTGTGGGGCCAGGAGTTGTACTCAGTGATCTTAGGTTAACTGTGCCTGCTGCTTCCCTAAAGTGTCTGTATACCAATGCGCAAAGCGTGGGAAATAAACAGGATGAGATGGAGATCTGTGTACAGTCAAGGGGCCAAAATCTCATTGCGATCTTAGAGATGTGGTGGGACAGCTCGTATGACTGGAACACTGTCATGGGGGGCTATGTCCTCTTTAGGAATGATAGGCTGGGGAAGCGAGGGAAAGGAGTACCCCTTTATGTGAGGGAACAATTAGAATGTACCCAGGTCCCCCTGGGGGAGGGTGAAGAACAAGTGGAGAGTTTGTGGGTGAGAATTAGGGGGAGGGCTGGTATAGGTGACACTGTTGTGGGGGTGTACTACAGGTCACCAGATCAGGAGAAGGAGGTCGATGAGGCCTTCTACAAGCAGCTGGAAGTAGCCTCACAATCCTGGGCGCTAGTTCTCATGGGGGACTTTAATTACCCAAACATCCGTTGGGTAAGCAACTCGGCCAGGCACGCGTAGTCCAAAAGGTTCCTGCAATGCATTGAAGATAATTTTCTGGTGCAGGTGGTGGAGGAACCGACGAGGCAGGGGGTGCTTCTGGACCTTTTTCTTAGCAACAGGGATGGGCTTGTTGGGTTAGTGAAGCTTGGGTGCAGCTTGGGCTGCAGCAATCATGAGTTGGTGTAGTTCAAGATGGAACTTAGTGGAAGAAGTAAGGCAAAAAGTAGGATTGCTACCCTGGACGTTTGGAGAGCCAACTTCAGTCTCTTCTGGGACCTACTTCTGGGTATCTCATGGGCTATATTTCTAGAAGCTAAGGGTGCTTGTGAGAGCTGGGCAACATTTAAACAGCACTTCTTCCAAGCTCAGGATTGGTGCATCCCTAAGAGCAGGAAATTGGGGAAGTGGGGCAGAGACCTGCACGGATGAGCAAGGAGCTCGACAAGATCAAAAGGAAGAAGGGTTGTGAAATGTGGAAAAAGGGCATGTCCTCTTGGAGGAGTATAGGAGTGTTGTCAGGACCTGCCGGGATGCGACAAGGAAGGCTAAAGCCCACCTGGAGATGAAGCTGCCAAGGGAGATAAAGGATAAGAAGAAGTGGTTTTTTTTTTTAAGTATGTAGACAGTAAAAGGAAGTGTAGGGATAATGTGGGTCCCCTGCTGAATATGAGGGGTGTCCTGGTAACAGCTAAAACTGAGAAGGTGGAGATACTGAATGCCTTCTTTGCTTCAGTCTTTGCTTCAAAGACTACCCCCTGGAACTCCTGGACCCTGGATGGAGGAGAGAGAGTCTGGAAAATGGAGAGCTCCCCTCTGGTTGAGGAGGGCATGGTTCAGAATCGTCTAAGTGGGATCTTCACACACAAATTCATGGGTCCTGAAGGGATGCATCCATGTGTGCTGAGGGAGCTGGCAGAGGTGATCGCCGAACCACTCCATCATCTTTGAAAGGTTCTGGAGAACAGGAGAGGTGCCTGAAGACTGGAGGATAGCTAATGTCACTCCAGTCTTCAAGAAGGGCAAGAAGGAGGATCCATGAAACTACAGGCCAGTCAGTCTTAACTCTGTCCCTGGAAAGGTGTTGGAAAAGCTTGTTCTGGATGCCATCTCCAAGCAACTGGAAGAGAATAAGGTTATGAGGAGTAGTCAGCATAGATTCACCAAGGGGTAATCATGCTCAATGAACCTCGTTGCCCTCTATGATGACATCACCAGCTGGGTAGGTGGGGGGAGAGCAGTGGATGTCATCTACCTTGACTTTAGCAAGGCTTTTGACACTGTCTCCCACGACATCCTGCTAGCAAAGCTGAGAAAGTGTGGGATAAACGAGTGGACAGTAAGGTGGATTGAGAACTGGCTGACTGGCTGAGATCAGACGGTGGTGATCGGCAGCACAGAGTCCGGATGGAGACCTGTACTGGCAGTGTTTCCCAGAGGTTGATTCTGGTCTTGTTCAACATCTTCATCAATGACCTTGATGAAGGAATAGCGTCCACGTTCAGCAAGTATGTCAATGATACAAAGCTGGGAGGAGGAGCCGACATGCCAGACGGCTGTGCTGCCATTCAGTGAGACCTGGACTGGCTGGAGAGCTGGGCAGGAAGAAACCAAAGTTTAACAAGAGCGAGTGTAGAGTTCTGCATGTGGGAAGGAACAACCACATGTATCAGTACGGGCTGGGGGATGACTTGCTCGAGGGGAGCTCTGCGGAGAAGGACCTGGGGGTCCTGGTGGATGACAGGTTGACCACGAGCCACCAGTGTGCCCTGGTTGGTCAAGAAGGCCAATGGGATCCTGGCGTGCATTAAAAGAAGCGCGGCCAGGAGGCCAAGGGAGGTGATCCTCCCCCTCTACTCTGCCCTGGTCAGGCCTCACCTGGAGTACTGTTTCCAGTTCTGGACTCCCCGGTACAAAAAAGACAGGGATCTCCTGCAAAGAGTCTAGCAGAGGGCCACAAAGATGATACGGGGCCTGGAGCATCTCTGCTGTGAGGAAAGGCTGAGGGACCTGGGTCTGTTCAGCCTGGAGAAAAGAAGACTGAGAGGGGATCTTATCAATGTTTGCAAATATCTTAAGTGTGGGAGACAGAGGGATTTGGCCAACCTCTTTTCAGTGGTTTGTGGGGACAGGACAAGGGACAATAGCCACAAAATGGAGCACAGAAAGTTCATGTGTATGTATATATATGTGTGTATATATATATATATATATTCCTGTTTCATTAGTTTTGCCGCTATATTTTCTTGTACTTTTATTCTTTTATTTTGTATCAAAAAATATCTATGGTGATTACTGTGGTACAGGCTACAGACCTTTGGAGCTAGCTGTTAGAAATGAGTTAAAATACCTGAAGCAATGCAGTTAACATGACTCTGAGCTCTTTGTGTGATAAGAGCAATAAAGTTGTCTGAATCTTTTCTAGAATAGGCTTTTCTTGTCTCTGAACATTTTAATTGTGTCTTTTAAAAATTCTTCTACTTCTGCAATACTCTTTTTGGTGAGATTTAAGACAGTATTTTGTAATACCACATTTCTTCTGCTTCTTTATATTGTTTGAGTTGTGACAGTGTCATACTGTAGAGATTATTCACTCTAAAGCTAATTGTTTGTAAATACTCATAAAGATTTGATCTGTCATTGTAGAATGATGTTACCCAACACAACCATTTAAAATCACGCTTCAGTCTTCTCTAAAAATATTTCTTTTTAGAGATTTTTCTGTTCAGTTTTATTTGGTCTGAGCTGCTGTCAGTAGAAGCTGCATCATATTAAACTTAAACCAAGGATGTCTCTGGAAAAGCTCTACATTTTTATAATTTACACAAAATAATGTTCGTTATTGCTGTGATTCATCCTGTAGTATCTGTCAAGACTCATTTAAAATGCAACTAGTATCAGTGTTGTGTAATTTGACATTGCACCTACAAGGCAAGGATGCAAAAAGAAAAGTAGACAGCCAGAGTGTCTGCATTGATGTCATTGATGTGGGAAATAGTGGAATTTTCCTTTTGTGACTATTACCAATTGGATTAGAAACAGAATGAATAAAACTGAGTCACTAAGAATCTTGATGCAATGTTAAGCTTAAATGACTAGTTTTCAAACAAGGAAAAAGGTCACTTTGTTAGTCTTTGGTGTAGGTATCTGTTTTTATTACTGAGAAATGCCTGTAGTGAATCTTGAAACTATATCAATTTTGCAGTTTTTCAGATAAACTTTGTGGAAAAAAACAAACAAACAAACAAACAAAAAACAGCTGTCTGCAATATGCAATCGAGTAAGTGTGCAGTGTGTTATCTAACTCATAAACATAAAAATGTATTTTTTTTTATTATTTTTCCATTAATAAGCTTCACAATGTTGTGTTTCCTTTTCAAGAACTTTAGAAAAATTGTAATGACTCTCTTCTGTACTCAATTCATATCACTACAATAGAAATGTAGAGGTGAAGTTGTAGTACTAGAACCAGAAAATCAATGTCAAGTAAATAAATGTACAAATATTTATTCAATAACGTAACATATTTTCTGATTTTTGAAGCCTCAGAATTTTGGTCTGCAGTCCAAGCTATTTATCTGTTTTGAAATCAGACTTGTACAGTATCTGTCGCTTTGAGAAATGTACATTGTAATTGTTTGATGATTGGAGTTCATTTCTAGTGTTCTGAGTTGATTATTTCTTTCATCCTCTGCAGATTGTAAAAGACATGCAGGAAATGAAAAGCAAACACTTAAAGATAATCAGACAGCTGGAAAACACAAAGAAAGAAAACCAAAGCAAGGTAATTATTCTGGAGCATTACCATTGTTGTGTCATATCATTAGTCAAAATGACACAGGAGGATTAAATCTACTTCATTCACATTTGAATCTTCATTCAGCTACCCATTGAATCATTTCTCCAGAAATAATATCAATCTATCTCTCAATGTATTTACTTTTACAACTTTGTGAAATATGGTCTTATTTTCACCTATGGCTACTTCTATTTGTTTATTTATTGGACCCTTTCCCATTCTGAATATTTAGACTGGCTTATTTGCAGAGATTTTCCAAACTTTATTGTTACTGAACTTTCCAGTCAAATGCCACCTTCATCTGCTGACTGACACTATTGTGTAGGTTGTGTCTGTCAAGAATGATATTATTGTAAGAGCTATGCCAACCTGTAGTGCCTGTTTTCATTGCTAAAGTGGAAAGTTTTTCACCCTTCTTCTTTGTGGATACATTCTCTTTTATTTTGCACTTGTCTTCCTTACTTTTTCCATTTGGAATGAATAAATCCACTCTTTGGTTAGCTTGGTGTTTGACAATTTTCCTGAAGTTAATTAAGCTAATGATCCCAGTAAAGATAAATTAAATGGAAAAAAAAATCCAAAAAATACACAAATAAAAAAATATACAGCATAGCATTACACAAATAGAATACAGTCGTTTCCAAAATATGGATAGGATTGTTGCCTTCTCTTTGAATCTTCATCCTGGCTGATGCCTAAAGCAATCCTCACAGGATTGCTTCTGTGAGCACATCTACACAGATCTGCACAGATCTTCCAGTTTTTTCTTTCAGTATTTTGTCAGTGTAGCTCAGAGAATAGCAGAGTCCCTCCATCTGTAATCACCCTCAAGGTTACAGTGAGGATCCATAGATTCCAGGCCTATGACCACAGCCCCACAGTGATAGGCTTTCCCTAGCGGAAGCATTTGTACATTCCATTAGTCAGTAATTCTCCCCCAAGTCAGAATTACACACATCTTTGTCTATATTGCGCTGAAAGCTTTTTCTTCATCCATTGCCTCATCTTTGATTCATCCCATCATTCTTCTCCAACCCAGTGCAAATCAGCCACTTAGTTCCTAGTTACATGTATGCTTTTCATACAAATGAACTTTATTCTACCTAGAGGGCACACAAAGGGAAGAGGTTTTTTTTATTTATTTTATTTATTTATTTATTTATTTGTGGAATGAATTGATTGTGGACTGCTCTGAGAAAGGCTCATTTCTTCTGGAAGAATGGGGAGGGTGGAGGCGTTAAGAAGGAGGGAGGAAGGAAGGGAGAAAGGGAGGGAGCAGTGCAGGGAGAGAGCGGGAGAGAATTACTTTAGTGTGAATTTTTGCCCGAAGTGTACCTTCTGTGAAGACACAAACCTCCTGTGATCAACAAGAAATATTTGCAGGCAACACAACACATTTGAGAAAGAGAACCAATATTTAGCTGTTGTGGAAAATGTTCTTTTATCATGCTTGGCTTTTCTGTTTAAATTCATTTTCTCAATTATATTTTGTAACATAGGAGCAGACTATAACTACTATAAATAAACTTTATGGTGACAAAATTAGGAGTTTGAAATCCCAGTTGGAAGCTTACCATGAACTGATGAACAAGAACAGCACCCATTGGCAAAATGCTGTTAAGGTAAATAAGTACAGTTTTGACATGGCGATAAGAGCAACAGGAAGTTCCAGGCATTGCAGAAAGAGGTTATATAAGTCATGTTTTCTTCTTAGGGACAGTCAACTGAAGACACACATTTTATGAAATTACTACAAAACCATTGCTATCTCGTTCTGGAGTGGAGTTAAGACTTACACAGTGTTTTCGGAACAGTTTTCATATCTTGACTTCCCTGATTAAAATTCAGTGTGAGGTTCTCTCATATTGTTTGTGCTTAGACGCTTGTAAATAACTATGTTTTTATGAAACTGAGGTGTAAAAATATTCACTGAATTTTTAGGATTTCTAATGCTTTTCTGTTGATAAACACACATTAAGGTTTATTTCATTCCTCCTTATATTCTGCTACCAAGGAAAAATTTCTGCCTATCCCAGCCTTTAAGAAGTGTCTTTAGAATCAAACTAACCCTGCTTGCATTGTTTTATAAATTGGTCAATCTTTATTTTTATTTTTGTGCAAAATCCCCAGGACTTAACAGGATAGTCCAAATAACTTTTCAACATATATGGAAAAATAAAAGCAAACAAGCTGAAAAATAAATTAAAAACAACAACAACAAAACTAAAGGTCTTTTTGAATAATGAAAACTTTATAATTGCAATCTTTTTTATCTTTTTCTACTACCTTCAGAGCCTGAGGGAAAGAAACAGAAAACTGAGCCAGGACAAAGAAGATCTTATTCACCAAATGAAGCAACAAACAGAAAAAATGGAAGAACAAAAGGTAAAATAAATAAATAAATAAATAAATAAATAAGGAGTTATTTTGGTTCTGTTTCAATTTGTTCTCATTCCATTTCCAGTTTGTGCTGTTCCCAAGAACCTAACTGACCTGAAAATTACATTGTCTGCTTTAGATATGTACATCTAAGTCAGCTAAGATTAAACTGCTAGGCGCCTGTCTTGTTTTAGAGAATCCAAGTAATTTGGGGGACATTAGACACCAATGAAGAAGACAGTGGTTTTTTTGTTTGTTTTTGTTTGTTTGTTTTGTTTGTTTGTTTGTTTGTTTAATCATACTATGTTATTTTTTCCACTAAAAATTCTGATTGTCATTTCTCTGTCTTATTTCACATCTCATGTCTTTTGAAAAATCGTAAAACCATAGTAAAGCTTTTTTTTTTTTTTAATTTAACAAACAAACAGAACCTATTACTATATTCCAATGCAGCTGGTTGACCTATGCTGCGAAGATAACTTGAGTGGTATTACCAAGGAAAAATAGACATCATTAAAATTCCTCAAGTTTTGCAATATTTCTTTCTAATAATGCAAATTCAGTTTGCTAAATATCCGAGATGGCTGCAGGCACAGAAAAAGCCCATAGATAGAAGCAAATATCGAGTGAGTAGGCATAATACCAGGTTAAAATGCTTGTTTCCATCCTTTTCATCTTGGCCAAACTGTTTTGCAGCCACATTTTCAGACAGTTTAGTAATGTTTAAACTTTGTTCTGTAGTGAACCATTATCAGATGTTCATCTTCATGACAGAAGAAAAATGACTTTTATATATATATATATTGCAAGATCATAACAATTCTGTTACTCTTGTTTTTTCATTGTAATGATTCTTTTACCAGAGAGAGGGAGGGAAGAAGGCAGAGACAGAGAGGGGAAGAATAAGAGGGAAGATTCCTCTTGGAGAAGGAGAAGGAGAAGGAGAAGGAGAAGGAGAAGGAGAAGGAGAAGGAGAAGGAGAAGGAGAAGGAGAAGGAGAAGGAGAAGGAGAAGGAGAAGGAGAAGGAGAAGGAGAAGGAGAAGGAGAAGGAGAAGGAGAAGGAGAAGGAGAAGGAGAAAGAAGGAGAAGGAGAAGGAGAAGGAGAAGGAGAAGGAGAAGGAGAAGAGAAGGAGAAGGAGGAGGAGGAGGAGGAGGAGGAGGAGGAGGAGGAGGAGGAGGAGGAGGAGGAGGACTGAAAGACCTATTTAATCTGGGAAGATCTTGAGGTTGTAACACCACACACTGCCATGAATCTTAGAGTTCAACAGAGAATGCCTTTGGTTTTAGTTCTGAAAGGCAAACAAAGTTATCTTTCCTTTAACAGTCATGGAGTGGTCACTGTTATGTACTGTTCAATAAAAGACTATATGTTTAAAGAATAAAATAGATTGCTAGGGCTATCAGTAATTCTATTCCAGTCTGCTCTCAGGACTGAACCCCAAATGCATGTTCAAATTATGTACTTTATTCCAGTTGTTTGTTTTCTAGCAAGAAATTGCCAACGTGGGCTCTGAAATACCAACAGTTCCAGTTTGGCTGCACACACAGTGAAAAAGTACAGCCTTCTAAATATTCCAGTGTGTAGTCCTTCTCTAAATCTACTTGTAGATGTTTGTCTGTGGAAATAATCTCTAATGGTTTTCCTTTTAGTGGTTGTATTGGAAAAGTTTTGTCTAGTTTGACCTGCTAGCTTTTTAGTGATGGCTTGTCAGAATTGCTCTCCTCAGATTTACCTATAGAATCCCCCTTGTGATGTTAAACATATTTCAGGTTCACCATAAATTCTGAATTTCTTGTGACTGAAAAAAAAAAATATATATATATATTATTATATATTTTATTTTATTTTTATTACAGATAGAGTCTGTGAACATGGTCTAATTATTGTCTGTTATTTTCTGAATAGACTTCTATTTTACATATAATATGTACAAGTCTTTCTGTAACTTTGCAAACTGTCAGCTTTTCTTTATGGCAGCCAATTTTCATTGTACTGTTCTAGAGCATATATTCAGGATCATCTTAACTAACCACTGAAGAAGGAAAAAAAAAATATTCTCAAAGCCAGATTGTATCTCATTTATGAAATCGAATGCAGGTTCCTGTAGCACTTCAGAGTGAAGGTCTCAAACAGGAGTATTTGTTTAATAATGCAGCACCATCTTCTGATTAAATTCTGCATAACACCAGTATTTAAAGTTGTTTGTTTGTTTTTCTTACATTTCTAACAATATCTACCACAATATTGCCTTATTTCTGATTGACTAACAGTGAAACACACAAACAAACAAACAAACACTCTGTGTCCAGAGGCTTTTTCTCTTCTATAGTTTCAAGAGTCTTTCAGTGTACATTTTATCACATTTTTCATTCTGGTAATGTGGGAAGGTGCTATAGAAAACATAGGCATAACCCATTTTGATACAGGCTGTTGCAAAAATGACAGTGTTTGAGAGTGAGTGCCTCTGTTTTACTTCTGTGGTGTTTTGTTGTTTTGTTTTTGTTTTTCCTAGCAATAACTACACAACAACCCATTTAGGTAGGTTGTGACTATCAGTGGCAACATTAATTCACTATTATTAACTATTAGAGATGTTGTAACCAAGGAAACACAACAAATTTGGTAACACTGATTTTCTTCCCTCATCCTTTCTTGTCTTGCAGGTCTCCATTCTAGAAAATCTGACAAAAAGAATAAAACATCTTTATACCCAGAACACATTGAGTGAGTTTCATATTTTGGACACGAAATTTCTTGATCTGCCTTGTTTCTTTCCTGTTTTTCTTACTTTGTGGTGTACACCACCTGAAGTTAATATAAGCTTTTCATTGCAACACTGTGTTTCAGATCAAATTATGGAAGAATGTTGGAGCTAGAATTAATGTCTGTCATGACTCCAAACTCTTTAGTATAAGCGGCTTGTAACAGTCAGCAGCAGTTTTGAGTAGGTTTATTTCAACATTTGAATAGAATTCTTTAATATAATTCTTGATTATTATAGTTTATTTGTGCATTGTAAATTCTTAATTTCCAATAGGAGTTAATTTACCCCAGCAAAACAATATTCTAGCAAATGTGTAGTTGTAGAAATGCTCAAGTTTTTCTTACCTGCTTTCCCTATTATTTTCGATACAGCTTTGCAGGAACTTCACACCATCAGTCTATATGTGGAGAGAGTGCATGACCTCGTGAATTTCCAGATAAAAATTCTTCAACAAAAGTCTGAAAAGACAGAAGAAGAAAAATCCGATATGCCAGTGATTTTAAAATTAAAGGCAGAACAAGTGAGAACAAAAATGGAGATTAAACTGCTTTGGTTTAATATTATTCCAGTTGTTTCAAAGGCAATCAGATTGACTCTCCCTAGCAAAGGCTGAAGGAAACCAATGTTCTAACAGATAGTAAAACATATGGGCAAATATATATGTGCCTTGAGAATGATAAATTGGTGATTAATGATTAAAACAGCACAGTAATGAAGTCTGATTCTTCTGGAACCAGACAGTGTGCTGTTGTCTTCGTTATAATCCTATAAATTTTGCTATAAAATCTTTTAAAGACCTACTACCTTGAATTACAAAATCTATATGTTAAGAATTGGAACCATGCAACTTTTCCTTCTTTAGTTTTCTCTATTTTTGCTCTCCCTTGTTCATTAAAATCTTGGAAATTTCATTGAAAGGAGTAAATATCTAGATCCTGGCTTAGTGTTTAAGAAATATCTTTGTTGCCTCCCAGGCAGCTAATGAAGAGAAGCCTGAATGCTTAATGGAAACAGAACCTCTTTGGCAAGCACACGTCATGTTGCAAAAGATACAGGAATCTTTACAGAAACAAGACAGAGAAATCAGTGAGACCCTTGAAAGTGAAAGATATTACAAAACAATGAAACCTCAAATCAAGGTGCTAATGTTCTTGAAAAATCTTGCCAAGAAGGTAAGAACTCAGTGATAAAAAAATGAAAAACGGTTTGCCAAGTTTTCTAAAATTGGAAAAAATTATCTTACATACTGTGGTGCGTTCACCCTAATGGACAGATAAACTCCAGCACAATGAGTCTCACTCATCCTCCTTGAAGGAAGGGGGAGAGAGAGAAAACACAATGTGGGAAAAAAAAAAAAAAAAGGCTCACAGGTTGATTAAAGGAAAAAGTAAGGAAAAAGTAAGAGAAAATACAAGCAAAGGTTGTATGGAAGCAAAGAGAGAAAAAACAATTATTCTCTGTTTCCCATTGATGAGTGAAGATCAGCTGTGTTTTGGAAAACAGAGCCTCCATACACAGTGTGGTTGTTGAGGAGGACATACATTTTCATAATGAACGCCCCTCCCCTCGTCCTTCCCCTTTCCTAGCTTTTATTGTTGAGTGTAACATCCTATGATATCAATCATATCTCTTTGGTTGATTTAGGACAGCTGCCCTGACAATGTCCCCTCCCTACCTCTTGCCAATGCCCAGTCTCCTGGCTTTGAGTGGGGAGGGGAAATTGAAGAGAGTCTTGATGCTCCAGAGCACTGATCAACAATAGACAAGGCATTGGTGAGATATCAGTGCTGTTCTAGTTATAAGTACAGAGCACAGCTCTATATGGATTGCTATGGGGAAGATTTAACTCCATCCCTGCCAGAGCCAGTACATATACATTTATTTAAAGGTTAAGTTGAAATTTTCAGAATTACACATGGAATTAAAGAAAGCTAACTCCTCACTGAAAGTCAGCCTATGGAAAACTGATTAGACCAACTTGCATTCTTTTTGTTTGGCATTATTTTAAGAGATAAATTAGTGAAGCATGAAAATGGAATCATGAAAAAAACATGGTTTTCTGTCCTTGTTGTCTAAATATTATGAATTGCAAACAGATGTGCAAGCTTTGCAGAAAATGTAATCTAATTTTTGATCCATGGTAGGTTCACACCATATATTGTGATGTTCCTGAGGCACAACAGTATATCAGCCAGCTTATCAGAAAGAACAAGGATGAAAGGGCTGATCAGAAAGAAGCCTTTAATAATGCTCAGGCTGACATTCTGTCTTATGAAGTATTTTATGGAAATGAACCCATGGATGACAAAAGGTATATTGGATAGTTAATAAAGTAAAGAAAGAAATAATATTGAAAAGTAATGAGCTGTTTCCACATAAAGAAAAAACATTTTAGAGAATGTTATTATAATATTCATGCATAGTTTTGAAATTGAATTTAAAAAAAAAAAAGTCTACACTTGCATTAAGAATTAAATCAAGCTTAGAAACATCTGTTATAAAGAGCAGGAAAACATTTCAGCTTAACTGTCTTATGCAAGTTTTAACTAGTGCGTGATGGCTTGTGCTATAGCATCAACATTTGTTTTTTCCCTACATTATTACAGGATGTTTCTCTCATACTCTGGGTAATTGCACTACTCTTGTAGTTAAGTGACTAGTTCTTAACAAACTCTTCATTTTATTTTGAACAATGACAGGACAGAGCTGTCAATGAAGCTTTTCAGAAATCTTGGGAAAGCAAAATCTGAATTTGAATACATTGAAACGGAGAAGATGGTTTTTGATTGTATCCGGACAGGGGAAATCCCCAACTGGATTAAAAGGGATTGTCTTTATGTAGCCTTGGCAGGTGAGATATCCTTTTGTCAAGTCAAAGAAAGCTAATTTGCTCAGACAACTAACTTTTGAATGTAAGAAAACAGAGTACAGCAATTAAAGACACCTAGAGCATGCTGCAATCGGAATTATAGAATGGTTTGGATTGGAAGGGCCCTTAAAGATCATTGAATTCCAACCTCTCTGCCATGGGCAGGCACACCTCCTACTAGACCAGCTTGCTCAAAGCCCCGTCCAACCTGGCCTTGAACACTTCCACGGATATTCTCTGGGCAGCCTGTTTCAGTGCCTCACCACCCTCATAGTAAAAAATAGTAACAAATTTCTTCCTAATGTATAATCTACATTTATCCTCTTACAGTTTAAAACCATTACACCTTGTCCTATTATTACACTTCCTGATAAAGATAACGATACCATAAAGAATCCCATGAAACACCTGTGCATGCACATGTGCATTTTAATAAACTGCTGTATGAATTTATAAGACTGCACCATGGCTTTGTAAACAAACCTGCTGGAGAGGAGCTCTGCAGAGAAGGACCTGGGGGTCCTGGTGGATGACAGGCTGACCATGAGCCACCAGTGTGCCCTGGTTGGCCAAGAAGGCCAACGGGATCCTGGCGTGCATTATAAGAAGCGCGGCCAGGAGGCCAAGGGAGGTGATCCTCCCCCTCTACTCTGCCCTGGTCAGGCCTCACCTGGAGTACTGTTTCCAGTTCTGGGCTTCCTGGCACAAGAAAGATGGGGATCTTCTGCAAAGAATCCAGCAGAGGGCCACAAAGATGATACGGGGCCTGGAGCATCTCTGCTGTGAGGAAAGACCTGGGTCTGTTCAGCCTGGAGAAGAGAAGACTGAGAGGGGATCTTATCAATGTTTGCAAATATCTTAAGTGTGGTATTTGGCCAACCTCTTTTCAGTGGTTTGTGGGGACAGGACAAGGGACAACAGCCACAAAATGGAGCACAGAAGGTTCTGCACCAACATGTGAAAGAACTTCACAGTGAGGGTGATGGAGCACTGGAACAGGCTGCCCAGGGAGGTTGTGGAGTCTCCTTCTCTGGAGATACTCAAGGCCCGTCTGGATGCCTACCTGGGCAGCCTGCTCTAAGGAACCTTCTTTGGCAAGGGGTTTGGACCCAATGATCTCCTGAGGTCCCTTCCAACCCCTACAATTCTGTGATTCTGTGATATGGTTTCCATATTTTCACCCTATTGTTCATCTTTTCTTTGGTATCTTTACCATTTCAAAATCAGAATTATTGTGTACAATGAGTCTAGTTATCTCACTGGATGTTCAAGTTAGACACACCCGGAATCCCCCCAGCTTTGCAATGAATACAACAGCAAATGCAGAATTCAGAGAATGGTATTCCTTTTTGAAGAACATTTCAAAACATCCATTGCATAAATTTAACACTTTGTGCCAAGTCTTTTTTTCCCAATATTTCGCTTGGTTTTTCTGTGATTTGTCAACAGACAACATGTTTTTGGTGGTTTAGGCAGGAAAAGAAGGGCTATGAACCTCTCTTTGAGAGAATGACCATTTCTAATTTAAGGGACTTACTGTGTTATATATTTATTATATATTACTGTAAAACTACCGGAACTGCCCAGAAGATCATAAAAATATATGTTCTGAGGAGACAAGTCACCATGCAGAGGAACTCATGCGGAAGTTTGAAATGGAAATCAAGGTAATATACTACAGTATATAATATCACATGGTTTAAAACCAGGTATTAAGATTTTTGGAATGTATTTAAAAATAACATCTTTTTCCTATCTATTAAGGGATTTGAGATTTGCTCTCGAGTATATCCTGTGATGTCTTTACATGCAATTTTTTTCTAAAAAGCAAATCTCAATAGAAATAATATACAGAGATCTGCATTATATACTATATCAACTCTTAAGCACATTTGCATTAAATGATAACAGTCTCTGCTAACTAGTCAATTATATAGTTGCACCTTCCTATGTATGAAAGGATTCGTGTTAGACTTTTACATGTCTATCCATTTTACCATTTGTATACAAATCTCTTTACACATCTTGATGGCCGAGTTTCAACCAAAGCTACATTAATATGTTCATACATCTAATGGTTTGGGGGGCACAGACTCCTTGTTTAGTAATATGTTACAAATGAAATAGACTCATCCGAATTTTTATCAATGTAAAATGGACAGTAACTGTTTGGACTGAGTTTTCCCTGCTGAAAGAGACCCAAAGATGATGCAACAAAATTGATTTAATGATGTAACAAAAAACAGAGTGCAATAAGGCCCTTATCATATTGCTGTTGTTGGATCTCAAAGTGAGCAGCCCCAAGATTGCCTTTAATCATTGTCTTGCCTATCACGTCAAGTCAATGCACTGAAATTTTTTTCTTGGTAAGTAATGAATGCAAACTGTAAAATATTAATTTTGGCAATTAATAATTCTTTCATTGATATTTTTAGGTGGCCAACAAAACAAAGGAACAGTAAGAGACTTGCAAAGAGTGGAACAAGTTTCTAATTTTAAAGAGGGACACTGAATAAAAAGCTTGGAGCATAGAAACACTTTCTGTAGTACCTCTGGGGTGGAAAATGAATTGGAAGAATTACAAGCCCATGGTTCACTTTGAGAAAATTTATGTGGGTATTTAAGTGTTTTGAAAATTTTACTGAAATTGAAACACAACAGTATTATAACCTCAAAGAGTCTGAGACTGAACAAAGGAGTCTAGATCTTTGAGACAAACAGGAATAGTAAGCGGATGGGATTCACTAAGCTTTTGCTGTCTAAAATTATTCATTTGTACAACAACAGAAAAGTGTCTCCAAAGTGTATTTTTCTTCCATGAAGCATGAACAGCTCTGTTCCATAGAGATAGGGCTTGGGTGGGAAGTAAAAGTTGTATTCTTAGCTTCAGATATTTTGGACAAAACAAATCTGTACACAAAAGGATAATTATGTTTGTTTTTAAAGACCTTGCTGAGAAATGCCTGGCCAGTTAGCAACGCTCACCATGGTACACAGCCATCCCAGAGGAAAGGCCTTCATGGAAGTCCCAAGTATCTGATTTTTCTTTGTCTTTGCCTTTCAAAAGTAATTATGCAGTGGGAACATTGTGTTAACTCTGTAACTAATACAATAAAAGCAGTAAATCGCAATGGACTATACTGTATCTTTTAGAGCATGTTATTGCACGGTTGTACAATTTTGTACATGGGCTGAGATAAAACCATACACCAGCAGACAGCTTTTTTCAGTCACACAGTTCTGTCTATGTTTTGATCACTCTAATAATCAACCTTCCACTGACACCGTGGAAGAGTGCAAGATTAACTGGATTGTTAATGCCCCAAAGGGCACAACACAGAACTGTGAATTGTTCAGTTAAAGGAGAGAGAAGACAAGACATCCTGGAGTGGAAAGGACAGGGGGAGAAAGGGGAAAGAAATCATGAGACACTTAGACTTCTCAGTTTACTTGCAGTTTGTTTAAACCAAGACTTTTCTTTAGATAGATAGATAGACAGATAGATAGATAGGTAGATAGTCAGGCAGGCAGGCAGACAGACAGACAGACAGACACATCAAAAGCCATCCTTGTCAAGACCTAAGGATCGAAGTAGTCAAATATCCAGAAAATTTTCAGCAATTTCAAGTTTAGTTCTGTTGAATCTCCCGGCTGAGTTTTATCACAAGGTGGCAGTTTCTTCCTACTGGTGCTGATTTGTTCTAAACCCCTTTTCCTAATACTTTGAGACAATATCTCAAATTTATTCATAAACAGTATTCAGTCTGGGAGTCTTCCTGATCTCTTCCATGGTAAAGTGATGCAAAGAATTAAATTAGCTGTTCTGAAGGGGGGGGGGGGGGGGGGGGGGGGGGGAAGGTGTTTTTTTTTTTTTTCTCTTGCCATTTGCCATCTGTTATGCCAACTTTGGATTCTACAGCTATAACAAACGTTCTGAATTTCTTCGATGATCCTATTTTGTTTATTTGGAAAATAGGAAAATGAACTTCTAGTTTAAAAAGAAAACAAGGAGGTTCTGAAATAGGAAGTATAGATACATACCTGAAACACAAAAACAGACTCCATAGGAGGGAAACATATTTTGAGAACCAATCTTTTATTTTATTCTGTCACACTGTATCTTCAATTGTTTCTACTGTCAATGAAAATATAGTATTAGGTATTATGTAGAATATAACTTACAAAGAAAATCTTTACCTTACATCAGGTAAAGATATTGCCTCCATAGCTATCTCCTAGAAGAACTGATTCCCAAAGCTATATTCTATAAGTAGTACAAGCAAAAGTTTATTATATAGTATTGTCATCAGTTCTGATTAAGATATCTCTATAACTGGCTAATATGCATCTCCTCAGAACAGAGCCCATGCTAGACAGAGACTTTATTGGTAACCATAGCTGCATCAGGAGCAATTTACGTAAAGGAATAAGAAAATTGCAAACAAAAGTTGATTAAAGTACAACAACAAAATTATACCGTAATATGATCTACGCATTGCAGTATGGAAAAAGCCTGAAAATAATCGCAGCATATTTTATTTCTTTTTCCTAAACTCCAGTCAAAAGTTATAGGAAATAGAAAGTCAAAAACTGAAAGCATTCTGTATGCGGCAACAGTAGATATGCTTTACAATAGCATCCTTCAGTATATGGACTTTTAGCATTTTACAGTGTATTTTAAACCACTTCATAATATAGTTCTTATAGTACTGTGGTGCTTTTGCTTTGCTAGGCAGCTGAACTCCACCACAACTGCTCTCTCACTCCCCCTCCTCAGAAGAGGAGCGGAAGAAGAAAAGGGAAAAAACAACTCATGGGTCGAGATAAGGATAATTTAATTAAATGAAAAATAATTATTAAGGGAAAATTATTATTAATTAAATGATTTAACTAAAGAGAAAAGGGAAAGAGGGGAGAGGGGAAAACAAACAAACAAAAAAGCATAGGCTGTATGGAAGTACAGAGAAAGAGAAAGGAAATTACTCTCTACTTCCCACCAATGAGCGATTCTTGACCACATCCTTGAAACAAGGCCTTAATACGTGTAGCCATTGTTTGGGAGGACAGACGTCTTTATAATGAGAGCCTCCTTCACCTTTCCCACCTTTTATTGATGAGTGTGACACCACATGGTATGAAATATCCCTTTGGTTGGTTTATGTCAGCTGCCCTGATGTCCCCTCCCCACCTCTTGCCTAGCACCAGTCTGCTGGCTCCTTGGAGGGTTAGAGTGAGTCCAGTACCGCTCAGGAGTAGAAAAACCACTGGTGTGATAGCAATGCTGTTCTAGCTACATGTGCAGAACTGTATGGGTTGCTCCAGGGAAAGTTAACTCCACCCCAGCCAGACCCAGCACACTTACACAGGCTTGGAGCCTCTTTATAAGTTGTTGGCACTCAATAGATAAATAAAGACAAACATTTACTTCAGGCCTGCAAGAGTAGGAAATAGTGTGTCACAAGTACATAGTAAGACACACCTTCTGGGTCAACTTTTTTCCTCATACTTTTTTTCAATAATCACTATCTGACCAAACCCTCTGCTACATAATATTGATGTCTGCAAAAGAGAGACCAAAAATCCAGAGAACTAGTTCCAACACAGCATAATATATATATATGTATATATACACACGTATATACATATATATAACTTCTAAGTGTATTTTAAATTACATTAATTATTTGAATTATTACTTCCAAATATCCTGAATTGTTCTCAGAATTGTTCTCAGAGTGCTAGACTTTTCTCACTAGAGTGTTAGTATTATGTTTCTCCAAAGAAATATATTTGTATATTATATATCATTTCACATACTGGTTCTCTCCTTTATAGGTTGGACATTTGCAGGCTCCCATAACATGAGTAAATTTACTCTGAGGCAAATTTGATTGTGGGGAGTTTATAACTTGTGGAAATGTAATCTTAAAGAGTAAGGATTTAACAACACCCGGTAGATGGGGTGCTCACATATTGCAAGAAAGAAAAAATGCATTTCTATCAACTAACTACATGCAGACAATTAAAAGTTATGGTATACTATAAAAATATGCTCTACAGAAAGTTGTCTTATAACAAGATAATCATCACTAACTTTCTTAAATAAAGCTCACAGTGACTGCAACTACATGGATTTTTTTCTGTAATGAAAGTTACCAACTTTTCCTGAAAACCTTACTTCTCTTGCTTTTTTAAAGACCACCATAACTACAAGACCCACCACTACACAAATATGGCTTGCTACCTCTCAATATAGTCAGTACACTTTCAAACAAAGGAACAAAAGCCTTACTTTTCCTTATGTAAAGTATTTCTCAATTTTATGGTCTGTTTCTATCTCAACTCTAAGCTACATTTTATAATTTCTCTCTATAAAAACAGGAAGGACTCAACTCTTTCTAGTAAAGAAATAACCCTATCTCCTCCTCCATAGTATAATGGTTCAGAAATAAGCTACCTTTTTGGGTCCATTTTCATTTTTGACATGTTTTTAAGTAAGTAGTTCAAAACCAACTCTATCCTACTTCCACTTAGGGAGCTCTTCATTACAGATTCTAGGAACCACTTTCATGAACAATACAAATAATATCTCAGTTATACTTAGTGTTTTGTTTTGTTTTTGTTTTTGTTTTTGTTTTTGTTTTTGTTTAAGTTCCCACTACTCTAATACTTTTAAATCAAAGAACACCTTCTGAACTGAGGAAGTTCTGAATATGTTTGTTCGCTCAAAATAGCAGTATCTGTGGGAGAATGAAAGTTTATGTGACTTCATAAGAGCTGTGAGAGCTGCAAATGGTGGCATCTTTCTTGTTGTTCTGCATCAGACAGTGAAACCCAATGTTCCGAAAATATTTCCATTTTCAATTGAAATTTCAATTGAAATTTCAGTTGCCTTCTCTCTTCCCCTCTCTGTGTCACCGTGTATAACTTGATGATATTTTACAAGAGCATAATGACAACTTTCCTTTTCAGGCTTCCATTATTATAGAGCTCTTTCCTTGCAAGTGCATTTTTCCAAAGAATCAAGATAGTTAAAAACACAAAAATTGTACCAATTTTATTAAAAAGGTGAAATTGTTCTAAGAAATGTCAAGTATCACAATAATCAACATATGTGAGTGAAAAGTCAAAGCTTTCAAGGAAAATTGAAAGCTATCAAACACAGAATGGAAAACATTTATTAAATCATTCATAGGAAAGTCTCCTTACCCTTTAGTTTTGAACAAAAAGAAATCATTTTCCTTCACACTGTTCAAAATACTGTTTCCACTAATTTTAGGTTTTATCTAAGGAGATGGAAAACCAGGAATTTTAGAGTCAAAGCTTGTGAGAAATGTTTTGTTTGTTTGTTTTATTTGTTTGTTTTCTGAAAATATGGAAGTTTTCAGGCAAGACCAGGATCCAAAATTAACTTCACTCTGTCCCAGGTCAAAATATTATTCAGCACTAGTTTTAAAGTACTACCTCTTGTACAAAAGTAAGTATTTCAGTTCTTCATCCTTCTTTTTTTATTTATTAATAAAACTTGAAATTGAAATCATAGTAATGAAAAAAAACTTGAGAATATGAACTGTGAAACACAGTTCTAATCAATTACAGAACAAATGAAGACAATTTTTATTGCTGTTGAAGACAACAAATGGTTGTCTTCAGAAAATGGTTGCTGAGTAGATAATACTAAATTCCTGGAATAAAATGTACTCTCAAATTTAAATACCAAACATGCACTCTAAGAGTTTTGTTCAGCTGCCAAGCATAGGTACCTGTAGTTATGAGTGGTTTGTTTTCGCTGGTCAACTGAGTCAAGTCCCTAATGATACAGTCTATACTCTAAATTGAAAACAAGTTTTATTCCAGCACTGCCCTGGTGTTCAGAAAGTTATGTCCAAAACCTTTATTTATTTATTTATTTATTTATTTAACTTTGTGTGTGTTCATTATTTACTTTTTCCAGATATGAAATATCTATCCCAAAAGAAAGCTCTCTTCAGCTGAAGCTAACACATTGCTTTTATGCAAACAATTTGATAAGTGTATTGTATAAATTTATAATGCTTGGAACACAATGTCTGGTCACAAGTGCCATTAATGTATTCATTTCAATGTTTCAGTTGAGCTGTTGGTCCACTTTTCTTCCATAATCAACCATTGGAATGGAATGCAAGAGAAGAGAAACCAGGATGTAGATTTCCCTAAAATTTAGATGCATTATGGCGATGATACTCAAGAGAAAACCAGCTTATGTGGGTGGTAAAGAAAAGGGTAATTGTGATTGTTTAGTGATGAACACACCACTCTCCAGGATGCAACACAATTGACCATCAGTCCAAGGATCAGACAGAACTGGACCTGTGCCACTCCACCACAGAGAGAGGAAAAAGATAAAAAACCTAAATATTTGCAAAAACTATATATGAATTACATACATGATGTACACACAGGCCACCAATTGTTTTTCTGCGGCAGTCAGAATTTTGATATATTTGGTTGTGAGACAGATGTGATATCAATTAGTTAATGGGAAAAAAAAAAAAAAAGTTTATTCCATGTCGTAATTGGTGCTTAGGGACATGGTTTAGTAGGTAATACTGGTGTAGGGGTGTGGTTTTACCAGATTATCTTGGAGGACTTTTCCAACCTTAATGATCCTATGATTCTATGATTGTAGCAAGCTAGAGCTATGTCAGAGGTGTTTTTTCACGTGTTTTCAGCTATTTTTCTGTCTAATGTAAAACAACTGAATATTTTACATATAATAAAGCAAAACAAAGCAAAATGGTTACATTAAATTAAATTAAACTAAACTAAACTGAAACCCAATTAATTTTTTATTAATTTTATTGGTTGACTTTGCTAAACAAAGACTTCATGTGAAAAGGTTGCATTGGTGAAACTTTGACAGGGTTCTTATTTTTTTTCTAACCTCTCTGAATGTCTGACCATAAGGTTTATATTTCAGCTCTTTCTTTCACTTAATCCCACATCTATGCAAGTTTACTTGAGCAGTTTCTTGGCTTAATATGCAACTGTTCAAGTTGTTGGCTTTTATAACTCTACTTAATTTTGTGCAGATAGAAAAGAATTAATTCTTTACAAGACAAATGTTTATTACTTACTTTTAACATCAATATTAATGGTGGGAAAGAAATTTTACAGTTTCACAAAATGATATTCACAGCAGAAGCTGTTACTTTATATTGAATTAAATTAACCAATAAATGACTAAAAAAAAAAAAGAGAGAGAGAGAAAGAGAAAGAGAACGAGAGAATAAGAAAATAATGCCAGCTTGATTTGATTTTGATAAGAATAACTTTGCTAAGTAAAAGATGTATTAACTGAGATTAATGAACTGAATTTGTTTCTAATCCCCTTGAACCAAGTATTTAAGTATATTTCTGGAGCTAAAAGTGCAAAAACATGCCTGATTATCAGAAGAACAGAGGCTGCTAGGATATCTAGATCCCATTGAAAGAATTGTAAAAAAAAAAAAAAAAACTTAAATAGAATTAGTTTTTAGGTTTTAGTACCTAATATTTTGGGGAATAGATTGGCAGTTGTTTTGGTTATTTTTCAGTAGATCTCATAATTTCCTGCATCATTCTTGGTCTTAAACTTAAAAAAGTCTTTCTCCCTTACCAACTCCCAGTCTGTTTCTTGGTTTGGAAGGCACTACTGCATTTCCATGCATTTTATAGAAAATAAATATATTTTTTATTATTATTAATATTATTATTATTAGAACTTTAGTTTCAGATCAGAATAATTCCTTAAATACCAAACTTGGAACAGAAAACAAAACAAACAAAAAAACAAACACAATTATTATAACAATAACAAAATGGTACAAAGAAAGGAAGAGAGAAAGAGAAGGAAAGAGAGAAAGAGAGAGAGAGAAAGAGAGAGAGAAAGAGAGAAAGAGAGAGAGAAAGAGAGAAAGAGAGAGAGAGGGAAGGAAGGAAGGAAGGAAGGAAGGAAGGAACGAACGAACGAACGAACGAACGAAGGGAGAGAGAAAGAGGGAATGAAGGAACAAGGGAGAGAAAGAAAGAGAGAAAGAAAGGGATAGAGAAAGGGAGAGAGAAAGAGAGAGAGAGAGAGAGAAAGAAAAGAGAGAGAGAAAGAAGGAAAGAAAGAAGGAAAGAAGGAAAGAAGGAAAGAAGGAAGGGAGGAAGGGAGGAAGGGAGGAAGGGAGGGAGGGAGGGAGGGAGGGAGGGAGGGAGGGAGGAAGGAAGGAAGGAAGGAAGGAAAGAAGGAAGGAAGGAAGGAAGGGAGGAAGGGAGGAAGGGAGGAAGGGAGGAAGGGAGGGAGGGAGGGAGGAAGGAAGGAAGGAAGGAAGGAAGGAAGGAAGGAAGGAAGGAAGGAAGGAAGGAAGGAAGGAAGGAAGGAAGGAAGGAAGGAAGGAAGGAAGGAAGGAAGGAAGGAAGGAAGGAAGGAAGGAAGGAAGGAAGGAAGGAAGGAAGGAAGGAAGGAGGAAAAGGAACGAGGGAACGAAGGAATGAGGGAATAAGAGAAAGAGAGAAAGCAAGGGAGAAAGGGAGAAAGAGAGAAAGAGAGAAAGAGTAAAAGAGATAAAGAGAGAAAGAGAAAGAGAAGAAAGAGGAAGAGGAAGAGGAAGAGGAAGAGGGAGAGGGAGAGGGAGAGGGAGAGGGAGAGGGAGAGGGAGAGGGAGAGGGAGAGGGAGAGGGAGAGGGAGAGGGAGAGGGAGAGGGAGAGGGAGAGGGAGAGGGAGAGGGAGAGGGAGAGGGAGAGGGAGAGGGAGAGGGAGAGGGAGAGGGAGAGGGAGAGGGAGAGGGAGAGGGAGAGGGAGAGGGAGAGGGAGAGGGAGAGGGAGAGGGAGAGGGAGAGGAGAGGGAGAGAGAGAGAGGAAGAGAGGAAGGAAGGAAGGAAGGAAGGAAGGAAGGAAGGAAGGAAGGAAGGAAGGAAGGAAGGAAGGAAGGAAGGAAGGAAGGAAGGAAGGAAGGAAGGAAGGAAGGAAGGAAGGAAGGAAGGAAGGAAGGAAGGAAGGAAGGAAGGAAGGAAGGAAGGAAGGAAGGAAGGAAGGAAAGAAAGAAAGAAAGAAAGAAAGAAAGAAAGAAAGAAAGAAAGAAAGAAAGAAAGAAAGAAAGAAAGAAAGAAAGAAAGAAAGAAAGAAAGAAAGAAAGAAAGAAAGAAAGAAAGAATTCTGTGGAGTCTGAAAAGTTGTGGAGTCTGTTTCCATAGATATTCAAAACCTGCCTCAATATGATCCTATGCAAGTGACCCTGCTTTACAGTGCGGTTGGATTACAATCATTACCATTACTTATTGTACTATTATTTGATAGCTTGGAGCTTTTCCATCTTTTTTTTTTTTTTTGTGGGTGTGTGTGTATGTTTTTTCATTTTTTTTGCTTTATACGCATATTGCCTATATTTATAACGTTCGAAAAGTCTCTGAGATGATTTCAAAATGAAACAAAAAATTCTTTACTTGACATTCTGTCACCACTATTAGAATCTGAGAAACATAGGATGTACAACTGCATATTCCTTAGATTCTCCTGTTAAAATTATTCTTCAAAATTCAATTAATATTTTCTTTAAGACATGCCCTGAAGAACAATAGTTATGTAAGAGAAGAATCAATCTCGGTACATTTCTGCAAATGCAGTGACAACATCATTCAGAAAAACTCTAACATCAACTGTCTATAAATTAATCTAATTGGCATTTTGCAACTAAGCAGTAAAGCCATTGACTCCAGGGTAATGATGGATGTATACAGTTTTATACTAGAAATCAGAACTAGGCATCTTTCTGTCAGTCATTTTCTGCAATGCTGTTTACTAACAGAAAGAGAATAGTTCTGCCATTAGGTCACAGCTGAAATGGAGAGTCATAAGCAATTTAATCTGCTTGAATACTTGTTTAATAGCTTGCTTCATGTAGATTTTGTGGTACCAGACCATAAACTACTTGTTAAAGTGAGAAGCAATCACACACATTTTTTTCTAGATTCACTTTGGCAGATTTCCTGAGACTCCATTAAAAAAAAAAAAAAAAAAAAAAAACTTTCCTTGTTCAGTAAGTAGCCTGACTTTTCTAATTCCAGGTAGATTTGCAGAAACACACATGGAAGTTAGCAGTTTATTAGCTTTTGAATCTTCATAGAATGAAAAGGACTTCAGTTGGTTCAACATGACTTTGAATAAAAAACATGAAAGCAAAACCTGTGCATTTGCTATGTCTGCCTCTTGTGCTTACCAGTGCGGAAACAGGAAATGGTATAACTAAAAGACAGGGTGTACAAAGGGAGCTGGGAACAGACGTGTATTTAATGTCCATTATTACTGACTCTGTGAGGAATAAGCAGAATATGAGAATATCAAAATAGTGTCATACTACTCTGGAACAGCATTTCCACAGATAAAGGACCCAAAAGAGTAAATATTCAACATATTTGCTCCAAAAATGGTGGATAAGTCTTTCTGAGACAAATACCATGAGTCAACTTCCACTTTTGCACGCACTATTTTTACCGACCTTCAGAAAGCTGGACCAGGGTGAAAGGCATAAGAAATATTTCTCAGAGTTGCAGACCCAAACACACACACACACAAAACACCTGTGCCTTTTCTGAACAAAAGATTAACAACAAGGATTTTCAAAACTTTTTGATTATTTATAGTTTGGATAATGGCTGTATTTATATGGATAAAAATACTCAGAATCAGAAAAGCATCAACTCATAAATGCATTTGAAATACACATCAGTTTAGTCAGGAAATCTGAAGTCTTTAATTAACTTATACACTAGTCAAAATCTTATTTTGGTCAAATGATTTATTAACTAATGCTGTACAAAGAAACCATGAGCTTCATTGCTGTCACATAACATTTGTCTTGTACTTCTCTTACAAGGTAGAAGGGCTGAATGAAATGAAAGGTTAAGTTTAGATCCTATCAGCATATTTTTGCCTCATTCTAAGCTGAGAGGCAGAGCATTTCTGATCAGAAGTGTGTTCAGTGTCTGTCCCTTAGCCATTCAGGGTAGCTACACTGGATCACACAAATTCCTTCAATGGTTAGCTTGTCAGCCTTGGTAGTGGCTTTTTCATTAGCTTACGCATTCATACAACTATTGTATTACTTAATGTCTTTGGATATCACTGCTATAGCAGCAGAAATTTGATATGCGCTGTACTATTACAATGCAAAGATGCTTTAGAGATGTGACTCTCTTCAGAGTATGGAAGATTATAGGTAAAGTAAAAGCAGAGTTCCTACGTGCAGGTCTCAATTCCTTCATGATTTTTTCTTCAGGTATCTGCTCTCACATTTACCCTTCTCACTCTTAGAAAGGTTTTAAAACAAATTTATTTTTTTGACATAAGAAAGTAGTATGTCTAATGCACATTTAATTATTTTATTTTATTTTATTTAGTAAGAATGATGAAGGATAAATCACTGAAAGGGAGGAGGATGGGGTCAGTGTTTATAAACATCCACCAAATGCACAGTGAAAAATTCCTCTATTAAAGATGATGGCAATTGGCTAAGAAAAATAAGTAGCATTTTTAAAAAAAAATCAGGTTCATTTTTGGTTTTGAGTCTGTAGAGCAACAGTGAACTTATCCTTTGGAGAACAGCTACTTCATAAGAGGCACTCAAGAAACAGTGAAGTCATATTTTGCTCTAGTTCATATAATGCCTGAGATTGCAGTTTAGCATAATTCAACTCCAGAGACAAAGAGTTGCAAATACATGGATTTCAAGTTACTTAAGGCTTTTAAAATACACTCCAGTCAAATTTTCTTCATAAGTTCAGCTGCAGAAATTTAAACACTCACAAATATGTATATACGACATCTGTCTTTTACAAGCTGTCTTTTCCACCTCCTATACATTTCTGCTGCTACAGCTAAGGAGATTGCATAAAAGGAAACAAAGGCACACAAACTGTGAAAAATAATAGATATGGACTTGTGTTACCTCAACAAAGAGGAAGCTGGGAAAAAAATGTCAGGATGCCTGCATAGATAATCAAGGAGCTTCTAGCCAAACCCAGACAGAAAGGAAACGTAGAGATGGTGGAAGCAATGACAGGTGACCTTCAATGGATACAAGGATATTGTCTGAGCTTCCAGGGATCAAGTTAAGCAAGCTAAAGCCCAAATTCAAATGAATCTGGCCAGGGACATTAATGGCAACATAAAAGGTTTCTACAAGTACATCTGTGACAAATGGAAGACTGGGGAAAGGGCCCTCTTCCGAATGAAACACGAAACCTACTTACCCTGAACAATGAAAAGGCCAAGGTACTAAATGCCTTCTTTGCCTCAGCCTTTACTAGCAAGACCAAACTTCAGGAATCCCAGGTCCAAGAGACAGGGCTGAAAAGCTAGAGCAAGAAAGATGTACCCTTAGCGGAAAAGGATCAGATCATGGAATACTTAAGAAAACTGAACATTCATAAGTCCATGGGCCCTGATGGGATTCACCCACATGCACTGAGGGAGATGACAGATGTGATAGTAGAATCACACTCTATAATCTTTGCTCAATCATGGCAACTGGGAGAAGTCTCTAGAGCCCAGAGGAAAGCAAATGTCACTGCTGTCTGCTTCTCCCTTTTGTTGTGGTTTAACCGGGTCGGCAACTAAACACCACACAGCCGTACGCTCACCCTCCCCCTTCCCTCTCTGGGATGGGGGAGAGAAACAGGAAAGTGAAGCCTGTGAGTTGAGATAAAGACAGTTTATTAAGACAGGAAAATAATATTAATAAATATTAATATTTGTTATATATTTAATAAATATAATATTTAATGTTAATATTGATATTAATATTAATATTAATGTTAATATTAATATTAATGTTAATGTTACTATTAATATTAATATTAATAGTATTACTACTAATAATGTGTACGAAACAAGTGATGCACAATGCAATTGCTCACCACCCGCTGACCGATGCCCAGCCTATCCTCGAGCAGCCGGCCCCTCCCACCCCGGCTAGCCTCCCCTATACATTGTTTAGCATGACATCAGATAGTATGGAATACCTCTTTGGCCAGTTTGGGTCAGCTGTCCTGGGTCTGTCCCCTCCCAGCTCTTGCTGCACCCCTAGCCTGCCCACTGGCAGGACAGAGTGAGAAGCTGAAAAGTCCTTGGCTTAGTGTAAGCACTGCTCTATAACAGTTAAAATATCAGTGTGTTCTCAGAACTCTTCTCATCCTAATCCAAAACATAGCACCCTACCAGCTAGTAGGAGGAAAATTAACTCTATCCTAGCTGAAACCAGAACACCTATCTATAGGGAGAAACCCTAAAGCACTCATCCTTCCTGAATTTAAGCAAATATAAAGAAAAACAGCTCCAGCTGCTACTGAAACTTATATTCCTGGGGGAACTTTGCATTCAGAGTCTCACAGAAAATATTTCTTCACTCTGCAGTACCAACTTTTCTTTTTAATTCACTTTTCTCCATCTTATTTTCCTCTCCTTTTTTTCATTTCTCCATATTATGATATATACTTATATATTTTAGTGTCATAAATTCATTTTTTTCATCTGTTTCTATTAATGGTGATTTTTAATTGATCAGCTAATTTCCTGAAATATAATTAATCCTTAAAATATTTTATACATTTATATCCTTATATGAACAGTACTCTTCTGGTAATTGAGGTTTCAGCATTTCCTTTTTTAATTTTACAAAAAAAATTTCCATTGGCATCCATTTTTTAACTAATTAACTAGCCATATTAAGACAAATACTTCAAAATTATTCAAATGTATTTCCATTCATTTACTTACAAGACACAAATTCCTCATTATATAAAAAGATAATGTGTCAGTTGCCCTTGATAATACAGCCTCTACATAGCCTAGTCCTAGTATTATTTAGTTCCGCTCAAATGAAATCTGTTTATACATATACCTTTTCTGATGCTTACAGGATATTGTAGGCTGAATACACTAGAAAATCAAATTTTTAACTGTAGAAAACAAGATAAATTATTAAATTGCTACTCAGTTATGATATGAAATAAATTCTGAAACCTTGAAATGCTGATAAATGAGAAACCCTAACCACCTTGTTCCATTCAGCAAAGTCAAATCTATTGCCTCCCATTAAATCCAGGTCATAGCAAAGAACATCATTTCACAAACTATTCTTGGTAATGCCATGTACATAGGCATCGTGCACCGATATTTCTGCATCTAGATTCATAATGGTAGCAGCATATTGAGAAACATAACTGAAAATGAATATCAGACAAATACTACATGCATTATTTTTCTTATCACAAATAAAAACTTGAAGTGAGCGGGATTTTTTTATTCATCTTGTGGCCTCAAATAGTGATGGTCCTGGTGATGCAGACTCCATCTATTTCTACAACACCTCTGGTTGCAGTTTCAAGCACACCATATAAAGCCATCTGCTGCAAAATTAGACACATCTTCAGGTTTAACACAATAAATCATCTTTAGTTCAATGAAACACACAAAAGTTTACCAGATAATTTAAAATCAGCCAGAGGCAGTAGGCATTTAAACACCGTCTCTGGTCTTACAAACATGTAAGGATATTAATGGCATGCTCTGTAAAACAAACAAGTCCCCCACATGACAGAGTAGTCTTTGTGCTTGTGGATGATCCAAGAGACAGCAAAATATCAGCTCTATAGTGTGCTTGCAATGATAGAGAAATTAGGGGCCTCCTGCTGTGACAAGTCCTTTTACTAGAGCGATTGTTGTATATTTGGTTCAATGATCACACCCATCATTTTTGGGAGGCTAGGGATCTGAATACACCTCCTTTTAATTAATGTTCGACAATTGTTGTGTTTCTCCAAATACCGCTGCTTTGTGAAAGGTATGATCATTTGGAACTATTCCCAACGGAAGGGGAAAAAGAACCTTACAAATATTCTTGGATTCATGTTCTCATTGAAGCTGAGATTTTAAAATGTTTATGTTTCATTTCTAGTCCAAAACTCTAGGAAAGAACTAAATTCTGGATTTCCGAACTGTTGATATTCAGTTGATGCAGCAACACGGTGAAGATGAACACTTCAATATGAACAAATCTGTCTTCCAATCATCTTCTTTTGCTAATTGCAAAGTTCATTACTTTTTCAGCCAGATGATTGTTTATTTGACAGTTGTCACTGAGAAATCTCTGAGTTGAAAAGTCCTGGGTTCTTACATAATGTTCTAAAAATAAACCTAGAGAGGTGTTTACCTCTCTAAATTTCTAATCCTGTGATAGCAGCTTATACCAGTCTGTTAGTTCAGGAAAAAAAATATTTTGCTATCTAGGAAGTACTTACAATTTCAGAACTTACTTATACCACAATGAAATCTAAAATTAACCTTTCAATATGTTTTTCTATTCAATATGGCTACTAAGAAAATCTAGACCTAACAATTGAAATAGGAGTTGTGAATGATAGGTGAATCTATGTAATGACACTAAAAAATCTTTGAAAATTTATTGTTATTATTATTTTCTTTAAGAAGGAGAAATTGAAATTTTGCTAGTTTCAGTCTTTTAACATAGCTTCCAAATACAGCAGCACAGGCAGGTAGACAAAAATAACCATGGCATATCTGATACTGAGATTCTCAGGAGGGGTTCCAGGGTTCCAACTGGACATGATCTGCCAGTTTGATCATTTTTAAGGGTTTCTTATATTTATCAAATTATAATGATAGAATATATTCCTATGGTAATAAGTATATATATGTAAATAAAATAATCTGTTCACTTTTGATTAAAAAAATAAACAGTACAACTACAAAAGAAAAACAACAGAGATTCTGAATATTCAAAACTGGCAGTAGCAAAAGCCTGCAATGACTAACTGTAATATCAAGCAACATCCAGTTGACATCCATGGTTGTGTGACTGACGAAAACACACATATCTTTAGCAATAAACTATCTGCCTAATATAGTGTCTTCAGTAGTACTGAGGAAACAGAAACAACACGATGAGGCATTCATGTTCATCTTGATCTAACTTTCATTTGTGTCTGGGGTAGGCGAATGGTCATTTCTGGATAATGAAATTTCCTGTGGAAATAAGGTTGAATTCCTTTCCAGTACTCAGATTTTAAAGAATAATTTTAAAATAAATAACAATTTTAATTCAAACTTATTTTTATTACTTGTTTTCCAATATACATTTGAGCATTTTAAGAATACTAAAGTAATGAGTATGTCAAACTGCTAGTTTTGTAACAAAAAAAAAATAAAAATGAAAGCTCAAGAATGATTTTCTTTTCCTTGAGCTCCTTTAGAGTACAGACTGTTATCATTGTACTTTCTTAAATGACAAAAAAAATACTTTATAAAGCACAGTTGCAACTAGAGTTAAATATATGATACAGGTAGAAGAAAAAAATGAGTAATAAGATAGATTTTTGCATTTCTGAAATTAGACTCATAACCAGGATTATAGGACAACATAATCCTTCAGCTTCTCAAAACAAGCTCTTATTAAGTTGGAGTATGTAATAATATCTTCAGGAATACCCATTAGCTTTATATTAAAGCAAGAAAAGCCTTGGCTTTTCACTTATGAATGCAGAATTGTGAAAGGCACATAGAGGGAGTGTTCAAGCACTTCACAAATTAAAATTTCTCTGTAAAATATTGAAGACCTGTATTCAAAACTGGACAGCTGTCCCTGCCCAATTCTCTCATCTGGATGTGCAGAAGTGAAGATTAATTCTACCAAAAGAGATGCAAGTGTACTTATGCAATACTTGCACTACAACTAGAAAACACCTGTATGAACAGTGCAGAATTTAGCACAGATGCCTACTTAGGAAATAAAATCTTTCTTCTGTCTGAAAGTCAGAGTATTTGAAAAATGTTAAAATACCACAAAATTCTAAATATTTCACTGCATACATGGTCTGTACTAGAAAACAAAATTTCTACTTTTGGCACTCTGTCCAATTTTTAACACATAGTGTCATTTAAATTACATGTAAATGAAACTAAATATATCTTACACTTTACAATTAAAATTTATCTGTGACCAGAAGAGAAGGAAATTGCAGATGGGAGTGGGAATAATGGACCATAGGTTAACTCATAAACTTGTTGATTAGTAAAATTCTCTAGGCAACACCTTTTCACATCTACCTACAGAATAAATACAAAAACAAAACAAAACAAAACAACAACAAAAAAGGAGGAATTGGGGGGAGAATCATTTTTGAGAATCATAGACACAAAAGCTCGTGTGTGTGAACTATATGTCCCTCCAGAATCTTTAAATACAACCAATATTTCTCCATCGACTGTAAAAGAAATAGGCACATTCCTCAGAAGGATGGGTTTCCTGTGTATCTAAATCTCAGACCTAAGAGAAATTCTCAAGTTAAACAGATCATATCTTCTATGTGTTAAACTGTTTTGACTAATCATGTTTTTAAAGCACTTACTATTTTTCTGCTATATGCTATACAGTTTCCTGCACATTGGGAAAGCAAATAAGACCAGAGCAATCCACTTGTAGTTACATATAAGTCTACAAAATTAAGCATTATATTTTCCTGTGGATGTGTCAATGAAGTTATTGCTTCTGTGCAAAACCTGAAGCTTCTGTGAAGCAGGTATGATGTGACATCATACCTGCTCCTAGCCTAATGAAGCAGGAATCAATTCAATGAGTGTGAACAAGTCCCAATACAACATGTTCAGAAAAATACAATTACTTGAATATTTATGTATGTTAACCTTGCAATGAAAACGTTGCCCAGCATAGAGAAAAATGAAGAAGACAAACCTCTTCTTTTAAATAATTTCATTTGTTAACTTTGCTACTCCAAATTTGAATGTGGTGATCTAACTAAAATACATATTTTTTTCATTAACCTGCAAGTGTTCTTTTAGATTAAAAGAAAGAAAGGTCTGTATCAGGAATATGGTGTTCTACATATCTGACAAGTATCTGAAGTGGGGCTTTGATATGGATTCTTATTTTGTGTTACAGCACCTGTACTTTTAATGATTAATGATATTTTTGAGCAAGCAGTGGAATTGCAAAAAAAAAAAGTAAAAACTCTTTGAAGAAATAGCTTGCAAGAAAAAAAAAAATGTTTTCATTTTTTCCTTGCAAATAATTTGGATAAGTTAATGATGACACAGAAAGATGCAAGGATCCACATTTTGTATGCCACACCAGAAATAATTAGATTTATGATTATATTGATCAATTAAATAGGCATTAAAACATCGACTTTCAATGAAACAGAAAATTCAGAAACTTGAAAACAAGTTATGGAATTTGTCGTTAAACAATAGTTTTAATATTTATTTAGCTTAAAAAAAAAAAAAAAAAAGACGTCAATGACTATAGTAATGGACTGAAATGCATAGAAAAAAATAAGATTTATGCCATCAAAGTGTCTTTTTTTTAAAGGAATTTAATAGTACAGAAAGTCTAATTGAGAGTACTTATGTTTGATTTATAACAATCTAAATGAATGAAGAATCTAGTTTTTAATATTCCTTGTGATTTAAAATCATAATTGATCTTAGAGTATTGAGATTACATGCATGTTTCTTTTGTTTTAAATTGATACTGGCATATAATAACCAGACATATATCTTAAGAAATATGATAGCAAGGGTATAACAGCTTAGTAACTTATAGCAATTTGTTATCTTCCTATATAGCATTGAAAGAGCCTCTAATTCCTGCTTTGCATTCTGTAATCATTGTAGTTTCATGAATTAATAATGAGAAATACACTGAAAAATCAAGAAAATTCTTTGGACTTCTTTTGAGTCTAACTCCTGAAGAAGTTCAACATACAAGTACAGACTATATTCCTTTTACAAGCTTTAGTTTTTTATTATTATTATTTTTTAAAGAGAGAAAATACGTAATTCCTGATTCTGCTCTGTTTCTATTTTAGATGTAGACTCTGTTAGGAAATAATGCCTTTTAAGAATTCGACTGAGAAAGTCGCATTGCAATGATGGAAAGAGGTTGTACCTTGATATTTTCAGGCAGTTCCTTTAGAGCTTCTGCAGCTGCTTGAGGCTAGAATGAACAACTTTCAAAAATTTATTCTGCTTCTTAAATTTTAGGGGAGGAGAAAAGGGGAGGAGCTGGTGATGCGAGAGAAGCTATAAAGACAGCAGTAAATTATAGAGCGTGTAGACTGTAATTCAGACATCTATTTGCAAAATAATTGTTGTTGTTGTTTTTGTTGTTGTTTTTCAAAAAGAGTTCCAAAGAACATAATAAACTTCTACCAAAACAAAAAAAGGTTCTCTTCACAGGTCTCACATTGGCTGGATAAATGTTGTTTCTTACAGAGTGACTGCATTTCATTATTTCATTACATATGTGTCTCAGTGCTGTTTTAGGCAGCCTCTTTCCCTGCATTCACCACTGCACTGCAGTGTCATTTCATCCTGCAATAGATTAACAGTCATTTTCATCTGTCCTGTGTGGTATTTTTATTTTATTATATTTTTTCATTTTATTTATTTCATTTTATTTTATGTATTTTATTTTATTTTATTTTATTTTATTTTATTTTATTTTATTTTATTTTATTTTATTTTATTTTTATTTTATTTTTATTTTATTTTTTGAGAAGCAATGAGGAAGTTTTGCTTACATCACAGTTGTTTTTTATCTCTCCCCTTTCCTCCATAACTGATTCATTATCATTGTCATGACAGCTAGATGAGAACATTTAGACATCTTGGAAGTGCAGCATGACCAGTGCAGCATCCTTTAAAAGTTAAAGTTAAAGAGTTAAAGATCAGAATAAAGGCAAATTATATATATGGCACGAAAACAGAATTCTACTGGATATACCAGAAACATTGCATCACAAAAGATGGTGCTGTTTTTCTAGAAGATGTCATTACTATCCTTCTGAAAAAACACAGCAAATGAGGTAGCAAATTTGGGGGCATAAAAACACCTTTGGGAAATTCTGTCTCCCTTTACTAAATGTATTCAGTGTAAGTATCCCCTCAATTTTGACAGCTACATTCAGCCTTCAGCTCCATTTGATGCACAAGTGCTTGGGCTCTTCACTAGAAGAAAGACATCGAGCGTGTCCAGAGAAGGGCTACAAAGCTGCTGAAGGGTCTGGAACACAAATCTTATGAAGAGCAACTGAGAGAACTGGGGTTGTTTAGTCTGGAGAAGGGGAGGTTCAGGGGAGACCTAATTGCTCTCTACAACTAACTGAAAGGAAGGTGTGGGGAGCTGGGGGTTGGTGTCTTCTTACAGATAACTAGTGATAGGACTGGAGGGATTGATCTCAAGTTGCACAAGGGGAGGTTCAGGTTGGAAGTTATGAGACATTTCTTCCCAGAAAGAGTAGTCAGGCATTGGAATGTCATCATCCCTGAGGGTGTTTAAGAAAAGGTTGGACATGGTGCTTAGGGACATGGTTTAGTGAGTGATACTGGTGATAGGTTGACGGTTGGAACAGATGATCTCAGAGGTCTTTTCCAACCTTAATGATTCTATGATTCTATGATTCATGTCTAACCAACACATTTTACAAAAATTGTTCTAGAGGAGAGATTCATATTATGCTTACCTTCCCTCACAGCAAGGATAGAAAGAAAAAAAACTTGCTCCCTTTATTAGGGTATTTATTTTTTCCTCTCTATATTTAAGAGAATACCAACTTTCAAGAATCTCTAGTCTAAATGCTTAATAAAACAGTTTAAAAAATATAGGGCATACGCAAAATCAAGGCATTACATAAATACTGCAAATATGTGTGGATTCTTTACAGCAACAGACCTATGCATGGCATATGTTGCCACTGGAAGCAGGAAAGTTGCCTAACTTTAAGCTTCTAAGCAGTTTCTGGGTCTGAATACTTCTGTGGCTGAACAGATAGGTGTTTTATCCTCCTGACAATGAAGTAGTGGTGATTTTAAAATTATGCATAGATTAATTTTGTGATTGTTGTTGTGATTGTCGCAGAAATTAGAGTCTAAGACAAAACCAAAAACAAACACACAAACAAAAACTTGCAAACCATAAAGTAGATCTCAATTGTAACTGACATCCAATTAAACCACTGCCTGCTCCTGCCAGGATCACCGCATGTCCATTTAGCCACAGTAACATCCATATTCAGAAAGGCTATGGCTCCCTCACATGTTCTTTTTGTTGTTGCTGTTGGTTGTTTGTTTGATTGTTTGAATTTCGTTGAGACTGAATGAGTAATTTGTATGTTTGTAGTTTAACCACTTGAGTCTGCAATAAACTGCACTCACACAGTGTCTGTGAGCATGTATTCCACTAAGCAACAAAACTGGGGGGGGGGGGGGGAAGAGGGGGGGAGGAGGGAATGAGGGAGAGGGAGAGGGAGATGGAGATGGAGAGGGACGCATTCTGACTCTTCACCTTAAGCAAAAATCTTCCAGGGACTGCATTCCTTAGAGCAAGGGCAAAAGGTCTTGTTCAAGCTGTTCAAATTCAGGAAATGTATTGTGAATTTGAACATTCTCTTAGGCCTGAAGTGTCCACATCATCACTGAATCACTTTATATCAGACACTCACAACTTTCAGGGGTAAGAGAGAGGAGGAACTCCTGAGGCCAAACAAACCAGAATTCAGCTACAGAGGACAGAGACAGTAATTCTTATAGCTACTTATTATCAGTGTGCTTTCTGAAAAGTGCTCCAAAGCATATTCTAGACTTCTTCTGACAGTACCCTCAAAGTAGCCACTCTGACTGTATAGCAATTGCATAACTCCACAGGAGGACTCTGGAACGTTCTGGTTTGAAACCTTCATCAGTTTTCATTTGTGCAGTTGCTTAAAAATAATGTATTCCAGAAAAAAAAAAATAAATAAAAAAAAAAATCACTGCTGAGTCAGTAAGAGCAAACTTCAAGCATGCTGGAGAAAGATGGGTAAATCATTGTTTATAAACTCTAACTCCTTTATTCTATGTACAAACAGTGATCAAAAAGTTATGTTCACTGAGTGGTTGCCTCCGAAAGACACCTGGAACTGTGCACTGGGTCAGTGTTCACTGAGATAGCAATGGGTAGGCAATGTCCTCAGGCACATTGCACCTGGGACAAAAGCATAGAATCACTTTTCAAAGCAAATTAAATCTTAGTCATTTGCTGAGAGATTAATTTGCACACACCATTTATTCTGTCTCTTACCACCAACAAGGTTTGCACATCAAGCAAGTCCATTTTTGGAAAGAGAGATAGTTTCAAATTAAATTTAATTGTCATAACCCAGTTGCATCCCTTCCCCAATTCATATTGCACTAGATGTCATTCAGATAAAAAGAAGGCTGGCAAAAAGCCAGCAATCTCATTCAGCCAAGTCCTGGCTATTTGCAAACACTAATAAATAATTAAACTGCAACGTAGCAATGAAATTCTTGACTGATGAGTTCAGCTGATACATCCTTCCATGCCAGTAGCAGATCCCTGTTGCTGGGGTACACATGGCTGGTTGGAACCTCTGGCCTCTTGTCTACTCATTAATCCATGACTTTCATGATACAGGTTACAATTCACCTGAGTATGACCACATAGGTAGTTAAAGTCTGAAGTATCTGCCCCATGAGTAGAGACTAGTAGAAGCTTTGGGGAAGTTTCTCTTGTTACCTTCAGCTGTCTGATGAGACAGCACAGAAAAAAAACTGAGACAGACCCTTCTCTGACATGTGCAGGATGATAATGAGAGGTAGCAGAAACACAGGAAAATCCAAATGGACTTAAGGACAGCATTTCACAATGAGGTAGTCAGTGAACAGGCTTCTACAGATGGTGCACCTTCATCTTTGGAGATATTCTCCACCCAAACAGACAGGATCTAAGAAATCCACTCTGGGGGAAGGGTTGGACTGGGCCTCCAGAGCTGCCTTCAATTTGAAGTTATATTGTGAATTGTGATTATATGATTGAAATTGAAAATGAAATTCCATTGTCAGATACAACTATTAAAAAAAAAAAAAAAAAAAATGACCTCCCAAAAATTCTAAAAGCCATAGAAAAGGTAAACATTTACTGCAATTTTTTTTTTTTCTGGAAACTTTGGTCTTTTATGCTCATTAACTTGTGGAAATTTGACTTTTGTAAACTTTCTCTGCTTTGTGGACATAGTTACATTTTTACTTAAAATACCTTAATGTTCTCTAAGGTAATTCTAAGGTATTTACTTAAAATACCTTTACTTAAAATTTACTTAAAATACCTTAATATTCTTCCTCAAAGAGTGTAGTGCTAGGACTAGAGGTTATGATTTTAAAATGAAAGAGTGTAGATTTAGATTAGAGGTTAGGAGGAAATTCTTCACTCAGGGGGTGGTGAGGTACTGGAACAAATATGCCGGAGAAGCTGTGAATGCCTCAAACCTGAAATTGTTTAAGGCTGGATTAGATGAGGCTTTGAGCAACCTGGTCTAGTGGCCCATGGCCAGGGGATATAGCGGCCCATATCCTTGCCCATGGCCAGGGGTTGGAATTAGATTATCTTTAACATCCCTTCCAACTCAAACCATTCTATGGTTCTATGAAATTAATCTTCCAAATTTCTGACCAGGGAGCAAGAACTGAGAGAAAAAGTCACTTGCAATGTAAACTTTCCAAACTAAACAGAAAATGAAAGACTATGCAAGATTTTTCTAAATAATTGATTTGTATTATTCAATTCTAATGGGGAAAAAATCATTTTCAATATATTTTAAAGTATTTTATATAAAAAAAAAAAAAAGGTGAAGGTTCAGAAAAACTAATAGAAATCTTTGTTATCTATATTGTGTATCATTGTGACTTCTGAAGATCATCTAATCCAATAATCTCTTCCAGGTAGGGCTAGCTTAAGCGGGTTGCACAGGCCTGTATGCAGTTGAGTTTTGAATATCTCCAGTGACAAAGACTCTACAATCTGCATCCAACACAACACAGAATCTTCAACAGAAGGCCAGCATTAATTAATTTTCTGTTATAACAAAAAGGGCATTAATTCACTTGCAGAAAGATTATTCTATGATCTACTGAATAAAATACTTATCTTTCAAAACCATCAACATGTTTAGCAGCTGTGATAAAAAGCCTAGTCCACACTGAAATCTACTTTCAAGTTAGATTTTGAAGCACTTGTCTGATATTCAAGTATTCTTTACCTTCTAAATACTCAGTAGAAGCAAGTAAAGGAAAAAAAATGTGAGGAGGTACTTTTACACATGCAGCTACAAAATCCTCAGAGGAGTGTCTTAAGTGAGTCTTACAAAGCTTTCTGCATTAATCAATCATACATTATATAATAAAAGAATGAAAATAATTAACTCCCTTTCACACAGTAAAAAATCTATAAATGTCTGAAATAAATTTCAGAAAATGTGAATTCTGTTGGAGGTATAGATTTCACTTGGCTTATTCCCATACAGAAAAAAAAAAAAAAAAAAAAAAAAAAGTAAGCAATAAGAAGATTACTCAAACCAACTATATATTACATATCTTAAATCTTCATATATTTATGTGTAGACATGACCTTTAATGAAGATAATCTTCTCAAAGAAGAGTCTAAGACCACAGATACATAAGAGATGAGCTTCAAAGCTCCTTAACTTCCTCTTTTGTTGTTGTTATTAAATCTCTCTTTAAAGCAACTAGAGTGTCTTGGTTTCTGTTATTTTTGTTGTTTTGTTTTGTGTTTTCTGTTGATGTTGTTGGCCCCTTCTTTCTTCTTATATATATATACATATATATATATATATATTTGCTGACTTTTTATGTTTAGCTTCCCAAAGTGACCTCCATTTAAAAGATACAACTCCAAAGGAGTATGTTTAGCAAAACATACTTGGTTTGCTAAATATTGCTCAGGATTTGCACTCCATGGGAAGAGAACAAGTTGCTTTGAGACATCTTATTGCGTCTTTGTTTTATCCACAGCTTGGATGGAGAGGGTAGCAAAACTTTGACTGCAGGGAATACTCTTTAAGGCAGAGCAAGATACAGTTAGGAATTGATCCTTGAACATTCTAAGAATGTGTATGCATTCCAAGATATAACCTGAAGTGCTACAAGATCCCCTGTGGTTGGCAGCATAATGGAAATGCCCTTTAGCAAAAAGTCTACCACAGAAAAACATTTGATAGCAGGGAAAACAAACAAACAAACAAACAAAACAACAACAACAAACCCACAAAATATAAGAAAACAAAACTAAACAGAAAAACACTGTTAATATTGTGCCTTTGAAATGTGTCAATATAAGGTAGGACTAGGGGTATGACCAACTTGTGGGTCATAATTTTATGCAATAGTGACAATATTTGATTGTTGATTTTGATGCTTTGACACTGATCAGAAAAGTCCTTCTATAGCAAGATTCCTGTGCAAACAACTGAGAAATTACAGACCCCTATTTAATGTAATTTTTGCAATAATCTGTTTCAGGATTTGGTATCCAGATAAAGAATAGCAAATACATCTCTAAAGAGATGTATTTGGGGCTTTTTTCTTGTCAAATCTCTATGGTGTATCCAATAAGAATTACCTTCATTGTCTCAATTTAGAAATTAACAACCGTGTCAGACTGATCAGTTTTATTCTTTTTTACACCACAAGGAGGTGCAATTGATCTTTTCTAACAAATAAATGTCTTTTTTGGGGGGAGGGCGGGGGGGAGGGGGAGGAAGGGGGGGGTAGTAGGAGGAGTAGGGGAAGAGGTTGGCCTCCCACACTATTAATGCTAATTAATATTCCACAAACTTTGATGCTTTTCTTTGAAACTCCCTTTTTGGCCTTAGATGAAAACAGAAGATAGTAAGCATTCCTTTTCTTTTAGTTTTAGATGAGTAGTTGTGGCATATTATTTGTAAAGCACATCTACATTTTTTGTTTCTCATTATTGTTTCAGTTTTCATGCTAACCTCACATCCCATGTGCTGCTGGTGTTCATGCAGGAAGAAAAATGGATCATTGAGAATGCCCCCAAACCAATGTCCTGATGCTGAGGTTTTTTGCTTGTTGAAGTACCATTAAATTGGAATAGTTAAAGTAAAGGACAAAGGTCATGAGACAGTTCTACACTGTAAGGAAAATATTAGTTCAGCGTAAAGAACATTTCTAGCTGTCAATATGTTGAAGTCATTAATAAAAATCTGAATTACTTTTTTTTTTCTTCTTTTTTTTCCATTCATCTTGCTCTTTGGTCTTGTGCATAATACAAAATGCAATGTGTTGCATTTTGGTATTTTACTTGCTATTCTGCCTTAGTCATGGTTAACATATGCTTTATGCAAATGTAATCAACTCCTAGTTGCAAATTTAGCAAGTTTAATTAATATTTGGAATGTAAAAATATTCATACAACCTCCAGGAAAATTCAGTAATATTTGTATTTCTGTATAACTGTATTGCTACAAGACATCTTTTCTTGTAGGAATAAAATAAATTTCCTTCCTTTACTAAAATTTGTCTAATATTCATGATTCTACAGAAAAAAAAAAAAAAGAGAAAGCATAACGTCCTGAAATGTCTGCTGTTGACAGCAACATGATCTGATGAACACAAGTTCACAAAACATTTCACAGACTTTGAGATCGTGTCAGAACACAGTGCCATTACAGACAGATAATTTTTAATGACAATACATAGTTGCTATTTCTTCATGTTCCTTCCGCTGGCTTCCAAGAATCGCCACTGTTGAGTTCATTTCCTCTATCTTTTCTCCTTTAATACTGTTTCTACTTTGGAACTAAACAGTTAACCAGTTCTCAGTATTCGATATATATATATGTAGATATATATATTTAAATCTTTTTCACCTTTTCTAGCAGATGGAAAACCTGAGAACAGAAACAAGGACTTCAGCAAAACCATTGAGCATATCTGCAAGATCTGCATGTATGCACCATTTTCCTTAGAATTTGAATATTTGTATTTTTGCTCTCAATCCAATGCTTCTTTTGGTCAGCACTTTATTCTGAATCTCTCTCTTAGCAATTCCTTTGAAAGATGCACTGAGAAAACTAATCCAACTGAGATGAGATGATTACCAAAAGCTCCCTTAAATAGTGCCTTAGCTATCACATTTTTATATCAGTGTTTAGACCACGTTACTCAGTTTCCTCTCACACCTCTCCACATATTTGGTGTGCTGATTTTTATTGTTTCAGCTATCTGCTCTCAAAACTGAGCTTTATTGTTTCTTCTATTTACTTTGTGTGAAAATGCATGATTACATTGCCCTGTGACTTTTCACTCAGCTTTTCTCTACAATAAAGTTATATTCCCTTTTGTTCCTTGTACCTGTCATAATTTGCTTATTTCTAAACTTCCTGAAGTTAATAGACTCTATTTACTCACTCTTTCCTGACAGAAACTAATTTATATCATTCTGCTGATTTCAAATGTATCTTGTTGATTTCAAAACTTTGTTAGAAAAGTTGTTGAGTACTTATTTTTTTTTTTCGTTCTTTGAAGGTTTTCAGGAAAAAAAACGTAATAAAATCAGCTTCATAAAAAGCTGGTCATCCCTTTTATTTCATTTTACTCATCTGTTTTTCCATCTTTCTTTCTCCAAAAGCTCAATGAAAACTTTTTTTTTCATAACAATCCATAATAAATTCTCCAAAATAGACAAAACAAACAAAAAACAAACACACACACTACATTTAAGAAAAGTTAATTTCATTTTTTCTTTTCTTGTGTTCAAAACCCAAACGTGTGCTTAGAAGAAATGTGAGTTCTTATTCACATTTTCAAGGAGAAAATAAACCTGGACGTACTCTCTCAATGCTCCCCCCCCCGCCGCCCCCCCCCCCCCCCCCCCCCCCATTCATTTGTCTTGTAAAAACAGTACAAGAACTTACTTAACTAAGATATATTAATCTCATATTAAATTAAATTCAGCTTGGGAATATCAGAAACAATGTCTTTGGGTATGACTACATTGCCAAAGAGATTTCTGATTTATTGATTGATCACCAGCCCCTGCACTTGTTCGTTTGCTTTCTGTCTCTCATTTGAAACAAAATACAGAGCTTCCTCTGTCACAAAGGTGGGGTCTACATCTTTCCAGGAAAAATTCCTTGTAAAAAATTCTGAAGAAACTACAACTTCAGAGCAATCCTGGCAGGCTTCATTTCTTCTTAGCATTTACTTGTGTCATAGATACTCAGAGAAGAGGAAAACAGCCTCACAATATTTCAAAAAGTTTGGATTGAAACTGTATGCATAGAAATCTGCCTGTAAGTACATGGGGGATGCATCTACAGTGTCACTGGAGCCACTCTGCATTTCTAAGCTTAATTTTAAGTAGTGTGGTCAAAAAATACTCTATCATTCAAGATTCAGAGCCATTGTTTCTCTGGAATAGATGACTTATGGTGTCATGATGAAATGTGGTAATTAGGAAAAGGAAGTTGGGGTTTTGGCAAATGGTGTCATTCAAAAATATAAAGAAAATGACTACATTTTGTGTTCAGTTAGAATAAGCTGTGGAATATGAAGGTTAGCTGATGGGAAAAAAAAAAAAAAGAGAGAGAAAAAGGAGTGGAAATCCATATACTTTACACAGTAGGTTAGTTAAATGGAAATACTGACCCTCCTGTCTGAAGTCTTGGACTGAAGTTTCAGTGACCTAGGCTTTCAGATTTGTAAGCAGGCTCATACACAGCCACTGTTTTTACAGAGATTTTGGAGCTACAAACTATGAAAGCCTTAGCACGCCAGCAAGCTAGCAGTAAGGAGTCCAGGTGGGACTTTTTCTTTCTTTTGCCTTGCCAAAATGGCACTTTGACTGACGTTTTTTTCATTTGACAAAAATAAAAAATAAAAAAAATGAAGTTAAAAAAACCATTTATACTTCTTATTAGGGTTTTCATTGTGGGTGTAGTGCTGTGGGGAGAACTTAATAGGAATTTTGCCTCAGGCTAACTTCTCCCCACAAACAAAAAATGCAACTCTAATGTTTCCACATGCAGGGCATACTTCGTGTTGTGTATTAAAACAGCCCCTTATGAACTTTGATTGGCTTTTTGTGTTGTATCTTAAAATATGGAGATACTGTATGGGAACTACATGCTGGAAATGTAAGCCTCCAGGTAATTTCTATCTAGTTCTGCAGTCATGTTGTTAAAGGGGTCACTGTATATTGTGTCACTTGGCCTTCATTGAAATCTGCTCTACTACAACCTCACTGGATGCAGTCCAGGATGTTTTACCTTTTAGCCAGTTCAAATATGCCTAGTCATGCTGTAATTATTCTTTGTCTCAGTGCAACATAGATTGCTGAAATGAACTACTTCTTGCCCTTACATTCTGTTTAGACATATACAGTATGTGAGAAAGAAAGAATAAAAAATTCCTTAAACCATATTTTGCATAATTTCTGCAGAAACCCCATACACGCAAAGTTTTCAGTGAAAAAACACTTCAGCAGTCAGTTTATTAAATCATCCATTCAAAGTCTCATCCTCGAGGTTCTCCAGTTTTATAATCTCCATAGACCAGAGCCCAAGGTTGCATGGCCATACATTAAGCCATAGTGGATTTTTAACTTCAGCAATTAAACACAGATTACTTTCAATCTCTGGCAATTTCTACAAAAAAAAAAAAAAAAAAAAAAAAAAAAAAAAAACTTGTTGCAGAAGTCCTAGTTTCTATTGACTTGTATGTATCTCATTATCTTAGTTTCTTATTTACTTTGCTCTGCCACTGATCTCCTCTACGGTTTCTGATTCACTACAGTGTTACACTACTCTTATTCTAAGTGCACAACTATGCCTAGAAAATCATAGTAACACAGCAGAGTTACCAATTTTTCATGATTTTTTAATTTTAAGAGTGTTGAATATCATAACCAAGTCATTTGACACACATAAAGCAAAAATACACAGAAAACTTCTGTATTTATTTTAAGTGTGGAAGTATACCACACTGTGAGATGAAATCAGTGCACAAATATGAAGTGCGCTGATCTGATCAGCAAGTTATGTTGAAGTTTTTCTTAATCATTGGACATCCCCTTTCCTCTCTCTGTATGTTATTGAATTCCAGAAGACAGCAATATTTGGAGGAATTTCTGCAAGCAGTAGAGTAGGAGCACTTTATATTAGAAAAACTGTAATAGCTCTAGCAAACATAACTTTTTACCTCCAATTTGTCATTTGTTTTTCATCATGGTTAATGACAGATAATAGTTTTCTCATTTAACTTGAATCATATGTGGAATGGAGAATGACTGTTCCTAAATTTAAAGGATAACCTTCTAAAGTGAGAGGAATGAAAAGTATGGCTTTTGCAGTTGGTTGAAAATTTTCATCTAGAAGTATTTTCAATTATTTTTTTTTCTCTTAAGGAAGAGTTGTATAAACAGCAAAAGATTAAAACATTTCAAAATCTTTGATACTGTGTGGTGTAAATTTCATGTAATAAGCAAATTATTTGCATTTCACTGACTTCTTTCTTGTTTTCTACAATCTTTTCTAGAGATTTGACTGCAGTTCAACACTGTTCCATGTCATATTGAAGTGAATTAAGATTATAAGAAATTACACTGCCTGAAAGTTTGATTCTCAGAACCATAAGAAAAAATACAATAGATTAACCATCATCTTACTCTTTGCAAAGTTTTCTCATTAGTAGGTAATGTAGTACTGGCTAGCCTGAATTCAAAAAACATTTAGGATTTTATGAGAATACTCCTTAGAATATTATGAGAATATTCCTTAGAATCACAGAATCATAGAATATCCTGAGTTGGAAGAGATCCACAAGGATCATTAAGTCCAGCTCCTGGTTCCACACAGGACCGCCCACAAATCAAATTGTATGTCTGCGAGCATTGCTTAAATGCATCTTGAATTCCAACAGGCTTGGTGCTGTGGCCTCTTCCCTGGAGAGCCTATCTTCCTTAAATAACATGTTCTTGTGTTTGGAGAGTTACTTGAGGCAGGGAAAGGATACTGTGAGGAGAGGTACTTACACATGACAGGGAGGTTTTAGTACCAAAGAACGATGGGTTTCAAAAGCAATAAACTGAGACTAGGAGAAAAATTGGAGACTCATTCAACTGTTTCCCTTTGGGATCCCATGATTATGGAATTAAAAGAACTGAGAATGTTTTATTCTCCACATTATAGCAGTGGTTGGGTGGTTGGAAGTGGGAAATAGGAAGAAGGTTATTATTTTCTATATCTCTTTATTTCCCTATCTCTTGTTTAGCTAAGCCCCAGTCACCTTCTTATTTGAATACATTCAGAAAACCTGGACTTTAAGGTCAAAAGAATTTTACCTTACTTCTGATTGAGATTGAAAGTCCATGGATTATAACACATCACATGCCTTACAAAACAGTTTAGTGAATACTATTTAGTATAAATCAAGACATCCTGCAGATTTTTGTTTTTTAAGATGTTGCCTTTGATACAAATAGTACTTTGTTTTTATTCTTTAGACATCTTATTCAATTAAATGGTTTCTATACATTTGGAAAATATCAACTTAAGTACAGCAAACATTTATACATATTTAATTGCCGTGATGCATTAAGATAGGTTACTTGTTTATCTGAGATGCAATTTTTTTTATGTGTACTTGAAAATCTGTCCAAAAGTTCAGTTTTAGCAGCCAGTTCAGTTTAGCAGTTCAGTTATTTGCTATTATTTTGTTTCATTTTATTTTATTGAGAATGGTGAGCCCTTGATCTCTGGCTACAGGTTTTTTTCAAATTAATTTAAAATATTTTATTGAACCAATGCTCAGTTAGCAATCATTTCAGGAATCATATGACTGAAGAAATACATTTGCAGACATCAGATTATTCATGTTAGAAAAGTTCAAATGTGAATTAGTAAGCATTAAGTTTACCAACAGCCAAAAAAATAAACTTTAGAAACTTTTGTAAAAGAACGGAAGGGAAATACTGAAAATGAAATCTAATAAGATAAGGACTTATAACCTACAAATTAAAATCTGCAGCTAATAAATCATTATTTTAATACGCAATTGAGTTGAAGTAAGCTAATCACTACATAATAAAGCCTATTCTGTCTGCGGTATTCCACAATTTATCATCAATTAAATAGTACTCAGAATTACCTTGAAAAGAACAAGAAAATTACTTTCATTCACTCTTGAAAATATATATATATATACATATATAATATATATATATATGTAGTATGCAAAGGAGAAGGAAATGTACAAGGAATAGTTTGGAAAGGAGAGGGAAGCGCATTTTAACAAATTCTTTGTTTCATAGCTTTTTCAAGATTAAAGAATCCAGAGAATATATTTCTATTTTAAATCTCCCACCTATTTTTTTTTTCCAGCAAGAAAGTAGAAAATCTCTGTAGGAAAGAGGAAGGAGATTTTTAAATGAATTCACTATTAAGAGAGCAGGTCTCAAGGAAGCTTAAAAGAAAAGAAAATCAATACACACACACACACAAAAAAAACAAACAGAAAACTCATAAATTTCAACACCCACAATGAAACAGAAAATCGGGTAGCTTAAAACCTTATTTACATGTATGAATTTGATAAAATGAAAGAAAAATTGTAATAAATATCTTTATTATATATACAAATATAGCCCTGAATGTATGTAATAAAAAAAAAAAAATGATGAAAAAAGGCATGAGACACTTAGCATAAAGGAAGTCTTTCTAATGAAATAGTCACATTCTGGAATTGCTTATTAAATGTGAGTGTTACAGTGGAAAGAAAAAAGAACAGGACTCTGGTGGTGCAAACTCCCCATTAAAATGACAAATAATTTTAATATATCTATAAACTTTGAGAAAAACATGCTTTCTAGGAACAAATCCCAACTTCTGTTGAACTGTGTGCACAGAAAAACAAGTAAGCAAAGTCATTTAACATTAATATTTTTATTAAGGCCTTGACTATGACAAAATAGTAATAGTAATAATTTTCATTACTAAACACTGGTCAACCTCTCACTTGTTAAAGAATGTATGTGCAAACCTTGTTTAAGCAATCTTTACTAAAAAAAAAAAAAGCTCCAATTTTTAAGTATATTATTAATCCCCATAGCAAGTGAAGTACTCAATGCTTCTGCAATACAACTTCATCCTAAGCTATATTTTACAAAATTGTAAACTGATCTCTCAGTCTTGTTGTTGGAAATAAAAAAGGACTTGCCTCTGATCATGTTTAAATGTTATCTAATTTGCTAAAACATAGTTAATTCATATTTGATAATGTGTTTTTATACTTATTTCATATTTATAATTCTAAAACAACTACAGGATTTTATTCCTTGGTGATTTTGATTTTCGTTTTTAAAGCTTAATGACAGGTTGGAATTTTTTGATCCACCAAAATTAGAGGTGCACACACAGGCTAACTGGTCTTTGCTCTAAGGGCACCAAGAGCAAAACTGGAATTGAAGTCTGGTTTATAATTTAGTAAATATATGTTAGCTCAGGACTTAACAACTGTTAAGTCTCTCACTCTTTGATACAGACCCCTTTCTTGTGGGTTATTTACAGCTGTTTAGGACCCCATTTACAACACTAAAATGAAACAATTGACAGTAAGGTAGTAAAGACACTGCTTTTTCTTGTACAGTTGCCAGTGTTTTTTGTCCTGTTGGAGAAAGCAAAAGAAAGTGAGAGGAATAACTGTTGTGTTTTCTTTGCCTGAGTTACCATTAAACTGTCTAGAGTGTTAACGACAGCAATGATACCTGAAGTAGGAAAATGGAAAGATTTTAGGAAAGACAGGTGTAACCTCAGAAGAACAATTCAACAACTGAGCATAGATCTTTATAAAATACATAGTGATTATATCCATGGGATTGAGATATCTTTTCAGATATTATCTGAAAAGTCATACCAATAACTACTAACAGAACATTAAAGTGCAAGAAAATTCTTGGATAACAGGAAAAACACACGCACATACACACAAACACACACACACACACACACACACAATGATTATTAAAGCTTGGGAATTGTACCAATTCATTTCTGATAATGTAGCATAAAAATACAAACACATCTGCTTTCACTAACAGAAAGCCTAAGGGCTTAATCCTGATTACACATGCTATAAATTGAAATGATCCCACTGTTAGTCTGGATTTGCTAAGTATGGATATAAATTAAATGAGAACTGAGTACTAAATTACTTTGATTTCTTTTATTCCAAGAGAGATTGTTTATGAATTCTGCCCTGGCAAATCCTTACCACCTGCATAATGTTTCAGACAGTCAAAGAACATTATGAATGGTAATAAACTGACAATATAAGACTATTTAATTTTTCAAGTAACCTGAGCAGATCTGAATGATCTCAACCAGGAAATTTAGATTTAAATTTAACAATTTTTTATCAATAGAAATAATGAATGTATATGCAAAAAACTTTACGTTTTACTAAACATTTCATAATAGTGTGTTATGTAATATTTATCGTAGATGCTGTATCCATGTATAAAGTTTGGGGGAATATATGCATTGATGTTAAAGATAGACTGCAAGATAACCCTCTTTAACAGTTCATAAAACTAATATAATTAGTTATGAAAGAGTTTATGAATATATTATTTTTAAAAGAAAAGATGATTGCAGTAGTACAGAAAATAAAACATGCATATACTGAAAATCCTACAGGAACATTACTGTTGTTGGTATCTCAATTACCAATCAAGTAATATCATGGAATCTCACAGCACTTTTAACAATTACATTTAATTACAAGGAATAACATGTTAAAATGCAAATCAGACAGCAACGTATGTTAGCTGAGTACACAGTCTTATTAAATCTTAGGGAATTAGTCAATATTAATTCAGCCCACATGTCCCTTTGGTATAGAAAAAAATAATAAAATAAAATAAAATAAAATAAAATAAAATAAAATAAAATAAAATAAAATAAAATAAAATAAAATAAAATAAAATAAAATAAAATAAAATCACTTCATCCAATACAGAATTTCTTGTTCTTTTAATACAGAAAATAACTGCTTTGATTAATCATACTCATACAACACTTTTCTGTTAAAGCTGCTGTATTCAGAAAGTCTCAAACCCAGTGAAACTTGAGAGTTCATAAAGGCAATAAAAATCTACCTGGAAGAATAACTAAGGATTCAGCCAAAGGAAATCTCCTTGTCCGGTAAAAGGTCTTCTTCAGCTTTATTAGCTTTATTTCAGGTAGTCATCTACAGAAAAAAAAAAAAAATAGCATAGAAGAAAGAGGTTTTTTAGTTGTCATTTATTTTTGTTGCTGTTGTTGTTTTGTTTTGTTTTGTTTTAAATAGATACACTGGTAACTTCAAAGATATCAGGTATTAAAATGGTAACCCTTGGAAAAGTCAGAGTTCATTCATGTGATGAAATAGAAAACAAATCTTCATGTGACAGTGTCTTTACACAGTTCAGTCAGTTACAGTTTGAGCAAGCACACAGTGAAAAGGTGCTCTCACAGTTAACTCATGTTTTCCTAATAAGAAATAAATGGGAAAAAAAAATAATAACAACAAACCTCATAGCAACTTTAAGAGAGCAGTTAACACAAAGACTTCCAGGTAGAAGGAAAGATAGATCCCAACTAACCTGAGCAATCCAGGGCATCTCAGTGAATCACCCACTCCAGAGCCAACCCGTCTGCTCACATACACCTGCACTGTGAACAATGCTGCATTCCAGGGGCTTCACTCCATAATATCTGACACTCCATAAAACTCGGTCATTTTTCTGACTGCTGTGGGGCTGTTAATTTCAGCTGCAAGGGCATACCTTGTAAAAAGTAGCGCAACAACTAAAGCATTTCCTGTTAAATAGTCTGCTGTGTTATTTTTCTGGCAGAGTCTCATCCATTATTTTTCTTTCGGAGGACACTTTTCTAGATTTATTTTTTTTTTACAGTAACAAGATTATGAGTTTTGGAAACAGAAATTTGTTATTTGACAACAAATTTAGCAATGTTATGCCTAGATTTTTCCTAGACAACATGTTTCCAGATTTGGATATACAAGTGTTTTATAGAAAATAGAACATTTAAACATTTTCTCTAACTTAACAAAAATCTGACTTATTGTTAATGTGGAGCATGTGCTAAATATTTGTATCATTTCTCAGTTTAGTGAGCATGCTAAATACATCCTTCACAGTAGCAGAAAAAAAAAAAAAAAAAAACTGAGCAATGTTTGCTGCTTTCCTAATTTCCAATATATATCAAGAAAAAGTAAATTTTAATTTTTATGTTGTACGTGTGTGCTAAAATGTGTATTTTATCATGCATTTGCAACTAAAATATGCAACAAAAATATATTCCAATTTTTTACTACACCATTGTTTCATCCCCTCTAAAATGGAATACATTGTTTCATTGCCATGGGCACAGATATGCCTAAAAGAAACACATGATAAATGGCACAGAGGTAGCTTCCCCACATCAGACATCACTTAGAGGATGGACTTGTCTGAAGTCCCTAAGTTCCTGTTAACTTGATTTGGTGATTAATAATACATTTCACAGCAGAATGAAGATCATAATGGATGGAGAAGTGCCAAATAGTCCTTCATCCTCCACTGATCTGCAAATGATTGAGTCAAAAGGTGATGAGTAATATGACAATTTCTCCATACGTAACTTATTGCTTCCCTTCTGTGGAATGCATTACCATCCACAGGGAGATATTTAGCTTTTGTGAGAATAATATTACACCACATTTATGTTTCCCAGGAATTCACAGCAGAACAAATGGAAACACAAAAGGTGTTAAAATATTTGCAAAGTGTGAAAGCATATGCAAACCAAATACCAAAAAACATGCCTAAAATGTAAATCTTCTCTTGTTATGAAGGCCTGACTTTGTTCCACTGCTGGAGTAGTGTAACAGTAACATGACTAAATGCACTGAGTTATGTAAAGCTGGTATGACATTAGCTTCAGGCATAAGTCTACATTGAGTACTGATAACTATTTTAGAACTTTCCATGATCCAAGGGTAGAAAAAGAAAAATGTAGAAAGGGCTTATGTGCAACGAACAGATCTAAAGCCTGGGGGTGGGGTGCCAAATGTTCTGTAATGTAGCATCATGCAGGTAATCAAGGCATATATGGATGGGTAACAGCAGTACAGGCAAGTGCAGGCATAAATTATAGGAGAAATAGAAGGGTTGATTAGGACTTATAGGACAGCTAGAAGTGTCCTGCTAAGATGGCTGATTGCTCTCATATGTTGACACCTGCTTGGGCACTAAAACCTGTCCTTCACAACCCCAGCAAAGAAAATTCATGAAGATTCTCAGAAAGAAGTGTTTTTGAGTTCGGGCAACTACTTATGCCTGTTCACTTGGGTCTGCTCTCAATGTGTTGGCTGCTATAGAGCTGTCCAGATGAATGGATGAATGACTCAAAAGCCTCTTTCCAGTGAGTATGGCAATTCGTTCCCTCTCGTACGGAAATCTTTGGGAAGCCCTCTAAACTTCTTAAAGTAACGGCTTTGCTTGGTGGCACACAGCATTAGAGAACAAAATGTGATCTGTTGCAGCAAAATTCTTTGTGATCCAATAATTAATCAAAAATCAAAGACATTGAATTTCATGACATCTTATTTAAAAAAAAAAAAAAGTTACATTCTGCATAGCCTCAACAGTTATAAAACACAAAATTTGATAATGCACATTTGTTACAGTGATTTTTTCATGTTCTCTGAAGTTGCAGACAGATGCTTATTCAGAGTCTTACTGGTTTCCCCTATTCAGGGTTTACCAGAAACCATTTTTTTTTTTTTAACAAATTATAAAAAGTAAAATAAAATATGGACTTCTTTATTGACCAATCACAATGTGAGACTTCGCTTATGCAGCAGTAGTGTACATATTGAAAGTGGGTTTTTGTGATGATGTGTTGGTGATTTTTTTTTATAATACCTTTCTAAAGAAACATAATAAAGTAGGAATATGTATTGCCTTTTGAAAGCAAACCATAACTCTTAAGTGATTTGCATAAGAATTCTGTGAAAAGTATTACACAGAAAATAATACTAATTATTTACTTCTGTACCCTTCTTGAAACACAGATTTTGCTTGAATAATTTGAAAATAATTACACAATTTAAATAAATAAAAAAAAAATCCCCCTGATATGAAACGGAGGGAAGAGAAAATTCTACATTATTCAATGTAGAATAAACTAAGAGAAGGTAGATTTAGATTAAATAGGAAGAAATTATTTATTATGAGATTATTATGAGGTATTGAGATGCTGGAACAGATTGCCCAGAGATGTTGTGGATGTCCCTCCCTGGAAGTATTCAAGGCCAAGCTGGATGGGACTGTGGGTCTAGTGGGAGGTGTCCCAGTCCAGCCCTGCAGGTGGATTGGAACTCGATGAATTTTAAGGTCTCTTCAAACCCAAATTATTCTATGATTCTATGACTAATTCAAGCTGTAGTGAAAGACTGCTAGAAACGGAGATGATACTAACTGTGATAGAAAGCTTTTAGCTAGAATATCTTAACTGATTGCCACACATAAAATAATATATCTTATTGTTATTTACATTGAGTGATATAAGAAACCTTTTTTTTTTTTCTATATCAGGATTAGTTTGTCATGCCAGAAGTACACATTTTTCTGTATTTTTTTCCCTTTTTTGATATTAAAGTAATTTGTGTAAATTGATATTTGATTATTGTCTATGTATTTTAGAAAACAATTTGCTTTCAAGTTTATTATTATCATTATCATTATGATTATGATTATCATTGTCATTATCATTATCATCATTATCATTATCATATTATTTCTACAACCATTCCTATTATTTTGCCAGTTTCAGAAGGAACAGGCTAATCTAGCCTTCATTTCAGCAAGGTATTCTAACAAGCATACTGGCATGTCCCTTATAACCCTCTGTCCTCCCAGCTCTTGACTCAGAGGCTAACAGACTTATGGCCTGCCTGAGAGCTGGGGAGACCAAACACTCAGTGCCTAATCCTGTGGCACTCCATGTACCAAAGTCTCAGGGGACTCATAACCTTACATTTCTGGAAGCCTTTTGTGACATAGTATTCATGGTCTGAGAGCTCTGTTGCATCCTCCACAGCCTACCCTTACGTGAGACAGGATTGTCTGCATTGGCTTTGCAAATCTGTAAATATATATGACAATGTGTGTATGTTTCAGGTATATGTTAGTTCCTTAGCGTTTTGCATTTTTCTGCTGGGACTGCAGCCAAATAGTCCTCATTTTTCCCTTTTCCTTCTGTTTACTCATGAATACAATTTTTTCAGGTGACATGATATGTAAATGTCACTTTTATGATATGGGGAAAAAAGGGATTATATACTGCAGAGTTCAGAGAGAAAAGTTAATCTGCAACTTTGTAAATTTGGTTCTTATCATTTAGTTATATTTGCACATATCTGCAGTGTAGAAGGGTCCTTCATATGAAACTGGCAAAAATAGAAGCTAATTGATTTTTTGTTTGTTTGTTTGTTTTGTTTTGTTTTGAAAAGACTATTCATAATATTTATTGGGAAACAAGGTTTTCTAATTTGTGGTTTTTTCCAGTGCAGAGAGAAAGAATGTTGGCATGAACATGTTATGTTCCAGATAACCCAGTATAAAAATGGTAAAAGTTGTCTTTCTGGCATCCCACACCCAGCTGACTGCCTTTCACTCCAAGCAGCACTGTATGTTAAGCATAATATGGTTTCTATAACACACTAATTGCTACTGTGAATTTTGCATAGTAAAATGCAGCAGCCCAAACTTAGCCAGTGTTACTACTTTTACATTTTTGAAACATCACCATAAGGTGAAAGTTAAATACAAACTATTCTGAGCAAAAGTATCTTCTATGGATTTTGCATTACCAGGGGCAATAAAGTGTAGTATATCTCTTTTTTCCTTTCTTTTCAGTCATCTTTTTCTTTCATATTTGAAGATAGAAAAAAATTTCTACTGCTTTTTGTATTCCAGTATCCAGGGATGCTAAATGCAACTATCATATAGCTACATACCTATTCTTCCTAATCTATCTTTCCTAACTTCTTAATTCTAATAGTGGCTGTCTTGTATTTCTCAAGTGGAGAACAGTTTAATGGCAATCAGAATTCCACTAATTTTGATTTTCAATTTGTGATTCACATTCTGCTTTTTTATTAGTTTTGTCAGTATCATAGACCTATGTACTGACTGGTTAAAATAGAACATCCCTAATTGCCTACAGCAGACTCCTGTAAAAGTTTTCTAACAAGGTACATTTATATGTCAGTAAAATCACTGGTTCATGTGGACCCAGGTATGCACAGACATTATCAGAGAGAGTATTCCTGTAATTGTAGAAAGACATGGTCAGCAGCACTTTCAGCTGATGATCTATTGCAGTCATACCTGTCCAACACTGATGTATGTTAATGATTTAGCTGCCCAAAGTCACAGAGTGAATATGAAGATACAAGTGCTCATACGCTCAGGGCCTAGAAGTCAGGATCTTTAGCACTTGGCCATGTCTCTGAATGTATTTAGAAAGAAAATGTCTACATCTCCTCATACAGTATGTAACCCCCTACCTGCAAAAAAAGCTCTCTGTTGATAAAATGATATGAAGATATGAGAGCTTTAAGTTATTTGGCACTATATGAAGTGATTGTGTCAGAAATTTCCTTGGAAAACATAAACCAAATAAAACCTTCATTTTAGGAAGGTCTGTGTCCCAGTGGCTGGGTTTGTAATTAAAGCTCCCTTTTGTGCCCTCAGCCTGAAGCGAGGTGTTGCAGAGCCTCACTTTCCCGCCCTCCCTCCCCAGGCCGGGCTCTGCCCCAGCACCCCGCACTACTGCTATTCCTCCTTTTGCGCTCCCAAAGATGTCCATGGTGGTTAGGATTCATCAGGTCACACCTCAGCCTGTCAGGACGTGGCGCCTCCTTTGCCCTGCTTCATCCCATCGCTTCATTTCATCTGCACAGAGCCTGGCGACAAGCTGGCCTCGTTAGACGCAAACAACCACAGCCAGCCAAAAAGGCTATTCCCTTCCCGCTTACCTGTCACATCCCCTCGGCTTTCGTTAAACCAACCACTGCCTTTATTAACCCCAAGCCAGGCTGTTGTAGAAGAGGAGGCATGCACAAGCCTGCATGTGCAGGCATTGGCATACCCACATGCAGGGAGCACCACAAGAGCTCTGCTGGTGAGTGAGAGTGGCAGGGGCCAGGCTGCACCTTCTTCTTGGCCTTCCTTTCCTCCCTTGCCTGTTGGTGGCCTTCTGAGACTCATCCTCACCCAGCCCCACTCTTTTTTCAGCTCTCACACCTTTCTGCATGTTGCATCTCTCATTTCCCCAACACAAGGATCTGGTACCTTCCTCCCCCTGACCTCCTTTGGTCTGACACCACATTATCTTCACCACACTCCTTTCCTTTGGCACAACTCCCAAGACCCCCCAGTCTGCCCTCCTTTCTACCACACCAAAGAGAGTGCTGCTGTCACTTCTTCTATTGTTTCCTCAGCTCTTACTACCACTTTCTCCTGCCCAGACTTAGTCTGAAGTGGGAAGCGTGAAAGAGGTGAGGTCTCACTTGCGGTAAGACTCAAAACCTCATCTACAACTGCAGTAAATTCATGCCTGTTCTCCTCTGCCTCCCATCTCTGGATATGGAGAGAGCAGACCCCAGACTCAGAAATACAGGATTATTGACCAAGTCTTCTCCTGGGTCTGGTGTCTAAACAGTACATTACTTACATTGTGCACGCACCTGAAACCCATCTCTTACTTCATACTTGCTCTGTATTAAATTAGGTTGCTGCCATTTTATTAAATGCTGTGTTATCTAACCCTACAAGTAACCTAAAGGTGCCTGTGGTGTGAGGTCAGAATCAGCACAGCACTGAATGTATTTAAGATCACTGATGTATTTAAGACATATTTAAGATTCAGGTTTGTGTTATTACATAGGGAGTCTTCCAAATAAACTCTATCAAAAAAGTGTTGTAATATAGTCAATATAAATGTGACTACCCACAAAATAAATTTTAACAAGAAATTTCAGGATTTAGACCTCTTTTGAATAAGCATGCAATCTAGAAATATTCAAATCTCAGAAAGTAATAAATTGGTTTTGCTCTGCTCTGGGATCATTCAGTTCTACCTTCTTTGTGTATGTATGCATATTTCTAACTCGTACCGTAAGGGAAACTACATTTAAATTTGTTTAATACAATCTAAAAAAATCTGACATTTCCCTGACGTTTTTGTGCAGCTTGGGAAGAACAGACAGAACAAACCACTTTCTTCCATGAGTAGTTTACATGGTATTTTGCTGGCAGAAAGAACTACATCAATAAATTGTGGACACATGCTTGAGAAAGCTGTTGATAGCATTGCAATAGTTTGGAATCTGAGCTGTTCTCCAGCGGGTGCTGAAGTATTTCCTAACAAGAAACTGGAGTCTGAGTTCAGTAAAATTTTGGATTGTGTATATTTCTCTGGTGTTTTCTGCAGGGCATCTTTGCCTTTTCTTGGAATTGAAGGGTAAATGTGTTCACAGGCCCCTCTTCTCAACCACTTTGCAGTCTAACTGTATCTGCACCTCCTCCCCCTCCCCCATTTCCCTTTTCCTTTCTCCATCCTCTTTAAGTTGTAATTCAATCTCTTCCAACTCATGATCTCTTTTCTCTTTTTGGCACTCCCTCCACCCTCTCTCTCTCATTAGTTTAACTTGAGTTAATTAGGAATTGTAGGCAGCCCTCAATCTGTTATGTGTTAAAATAGAACAATCCAAAACAGAGAGGCACAGACACAACTATGTGATTTCATTGTCTAAGGGAGACAGAAAACCAGTGGGGATTCTCTTATCAAGACTAACATCTTCCCACTGGTTAATCTAACTGGCTTTAAAATGTTCCGCAAATGCAGATCTAGGATAACAATCTTTCTGTCCTGTTTCCTTTTCTATTTTTTTTTTTCATCATTGGCAAGAATGAGTGAATTGGATTGACATGGAGGTGATAGAGGAAGAGAAATAATCTACACGTCAAAATGACAATGTATATTACATGGTTAATAGAATGAATGGTACGTGCAATGGCTGCGGGTATTTTCATCTGCTGTGTTGTACAATGAGCTCTTTTTTTTTTTTTTTTCAAGTGTATCATCGAGATCACTCCCAATTCAATGCAGATTAAGTGTTTGCTTGAAGGATCTCTTTCTATGAGTAATATCACTTGATAAATGTGGAACTGAAGTAAGAATCTAAGTATTCACTTGTTGCTGTTACTGAATTGTATATATATAGAGGTCATGACTGGTATTTTGACTGTAGTGCTGATCACAGACCTTAGCGCAGAGTGTGCTGTTGAAGTGAAATACAACAGATCTAGGAAATCAAGCTCTGATTGTAAAGGTAAGACCTTGCATTTTTAATTGACTACATATTATACTCTTTGGTTGAAATGCATGCTCAAGAAAGAGAGTTAGAGCTGTGCAGCTAATACAAATATTTATGCATGTATAGAACTTAAATCTGTCTGTGTGTTCTTGTATGTTCATAAGTGTATATGTAAATACATAAATACATAAAGTTTGTCTTCAAAGACAATTGTATGACATTTGTCGTTTAGCAACAGCCAAATGCAGGATGACGGTAACTTTAAAATTCTCATTATGTATGCATGTGCCTTCACACAGATGAAGAGGTGTTGTAGTAATTAGTGTTAAAAATTATCCGTAAATTAGCAATGTTAATGCAAATATGCTTTGAATTTAAAGAATTCCAGATGAAATCTGGTATCCATGAAACAGAATGAAAAATCTATTTGAAAAAAAAAAAGCAAAGGTACATTTTGAACGTATTGCAAACAAAATATGTTTATACATATTAAGAAATATTGACTTTCTGCCAAAACATCTCTTTATATCAGAGAAAACATTAGACTAATAGCACACAAAAGTAATATGTAATGAAAGATGAAATATAGTCTTGATTATCTGAACATACAAGAATGCCTGAGCATTGTTGAAGAGAGAGTCCCTTCCAAATGATATCCTTGTCAGTTTCTTATCAGGGTGCATGAGGGAGTTTCTAGCTGGGCAGAACCCCCATGAGACCAAATAAGCAGATGTTGCATTAAATTTACTTTTTTTAACTGTTCATTATTAATTATTATATCATTATGTTTTGGTTATATATTTCCCCCCAGATTGGAGCAATTATGTGCAAACTATATTAGGTCCAGTGAGGAGAGGAAAAACTGAGACCTTATAATGATCCTCTTGATTGATTTTTGTTTTATATAGTAATGCAAACATGCAGGGAAAGGTGCTGGTCTATTTTACACCACAGTGAAAAATATTTTACTATCTGAATGGACCTAAAAGAACTTACAGTAATGCTTCTGCTTCAATATCAATAATTAAAACTGTTTATGTTATATAACTACAATTATGTGATCACGATGCGAGAGTTGCATAAAACTAAGGTATAAATTCATGATTTAATCAAAATCCAGGACATTATAAATATATGCAGTAAGTGATACTATTAATTTCATTCAGTGACACCTGAGGTTATATCAGTTGCAGTTATACAGGTATGCTGAAGCATCTTTAAGAAGTCATGACACATATAATCGCACACATAAAATCATTGTCCAGAAGAAATAAAAATAGTAGGAAAATAGTACGAAAAGATATTAAAACTAAATTAATCTATCATCTCTCTAACATATATCTAGCTAATGCATGTATTTAGAAATGTAGAAAACAATTACCATACATATAACATTCTACCATTCTAGCATATAATAAATATACTGGTAGTTTACAGGAGTAAACATATTTATCCCCTTGCTTGCAGCAGATTAGAACCATAGTTTCTGTCATTCCTCATTACTTTCCCAATATAAAACTGTGCAAGCCCCTGTAAATGCACCATGCTTATAACAGCACACTTTTCAGTGTGATGCACACAAAACCCCTAGTTTCCACCAACCTGTACAGGTATGGCAAGAGTAGGAGAAAGATAGTGCTGTGGTCAGGGAAAAAAAAAAGAAAAAACACTTCAGTACGTATCAGACTAGGGAAAGAATTTATAATGAACTGAGTCAAATTATGATAGAAAATTATGTAATTTCAAGATGAATCCACAATGCTGAATGTTTCACTTCTGTCTATGAAATTTAGTTTGGGCAGAGTTTTCACAGCAGGCTTGGCTCCAGCTGTACTGAATATGAAACTTTCTCAAAGCTAGAGATTGCAGGATCTGATAGTAAATAAAATAGCTACAAAATTGAAACAATGTAACTTTTAAAATTCAAAAATAATTGTTTTTGCTTTTGGGGGTTGTTGTGTTCTCTGGGAGTTAGTGGCACACAGAGACTCAAATATGTGGTTATCTAACCAGAAATATTACAATTGCTTAAAGCCAACAGTTTTACAGTTTATCATTTAAGAAATACTGCTTCAAGCAGCTTAATAACTTTGGTAATAAAAACAGCTGCAAATCTTTTTGGTATTCAGACAGTGCATCATGTGTTATCAATGTTTATGCTTGTAAAGTAGTTGATTCACCTTATCAAGACTTATAGATACAGAAAGCAAACTACACAAATAAGATGAAATACTTGAAACAATGGTATTTTTTCGCTTGATATTGTGCTCAAATTCACCTCAGAACTAAAATTCAGTCTAAGAAATATATAAAAATGCATTGCATATGCTTAGGCAGTTTGCTAAAAAGTACTTAAAAACTAACATTGATATCTTGATAAAGAAATACTGGAAAACAGAAATGAATTTCTGCAAGCATAAAGTCATAAAGTTCATAACGTTCAGGCTACAGCATTCATGATATCAATGCAATTGTTCGTATTAGCTATGGAAGAATATTAGCTATGATCAGGGGTCTCTTATGTGCTGAAGACTATGAATAATATCAATCTGATTGTTAGTTTCCTCAGAAGCCACAGATACAGCATAAAACTTTGACGATGTTAATAAGATTTAATGTATTAATAGGAACACTGCAAAGGATTTCGACATTCAGGACTGTTTGCTGTATGCAGAAATATGCAACAGTTTGGGGGGAATGATCCTTCAGTAGTGGGTATTCCGTTCTGCTTAGTATTGCCATTGGCAAGAAATTCAGAGATTAATTAGATCTGTACCTTTAAATGCATTTGATTTGTTGAACTGATGCAAAAATAATGATATATTAGACAATGTAGCCCCATATAAATGTCAGAAGTATAACATTTTCTCATAAAACAAAAATTAGATCCACACTTTTATATAAGGAAAGGACTTTTCAAGATTTAAATTTGAATAGATTATTTTCAGTATCTGGGTGAGAATAACAGGGAATATGAATATCCTCCTCAGAAAACTGAAGCTGAAAACATCTAGAAAGAACTACAAGATCCCAGCAGACGTGGGAACTACCCACACCCTTAGGTAGGGAAGATGTACTCAGCTACAAAGACTTAGGTTGCAACTTAAATACCTTACTCACTCACACAAGGAGTGCTCTTTTGCTTCCAAATGCTCCAAATGCTGCTTTGCTTCCATAAAGCAAACACTTCTTTCAAGAAGTAATGTGGCTGCTTTTTTTTTATAAATTCTCTCCTGTTTTATATCTAATGCAATATAACGTCACTATTATTACTGTTAAAGTAAATTTGGTTTTGTTTGTATGTTTTTTCTTCTTATCTTTTGACCGAACAACAACAAAGCTATAGACATTTCTAGGTGTAAATTCTCATTCAGTTTTGGATAAATATCCTTTCCTTTTTTAACACTCATCATCCCTTTTCACAAATAGTCCCTTTTTAATCCACTGCATGTCATTACATAGAGTCTCTGCTTCTGCAAATGCTCACCATAAGAGAAAATACTTTCTGCCATGAATATTCGTGCTGAATTTTCTGTATTGGCTGTCCAGCTCCACGCATAAACCTATTTGACAAAATGCCTGTATGCAATACTTAAGGTAGTACCTTCTCTTGATTGTTAACGTATTACTTAAACCTGAATTTGAGTAAATAAATTATATTTGTCTTGTTTCCTAAATTATATTAACATTATTCGTTATTATAAAACTAGTAAAGAAAGTTTAGAGACCTTAGTATTATCTTTTTAGATTGAAGCAAGCAGCTTTTCTTATTTTGTGGTCAGATATGGGAGAAAATTAAAAAGAACTCTGTGATCTTTTATTTGGAGATTTTTGTGACGTTATAACATTCTTTTATGTTTGGAACTTTACAACTTTTTTCCAAAACATATTTCCATGACTTATTCTAAGAAACATTCTTTTTGGTCTTTGTATAAACAGAAAAATGAAATGTTGTACAAAAATCACATAGTCCTAAGAATGTGTTGTCAGTGTCTTGTATTTAACTAACCCTACACTTCAGTGCATGACAAAATTAGGGACTGTATATCACACAAATGGAATGGATTTGCAATGTTTTATTAAAACTTCATTACTTTTAAGTCCAGTGTTGCAATTTCCACAGTGGTAGCATGGTCAAGCAACTATTCCTTTATCCTCATAAACAAACACAAAAATTAGTAGATTTGTTGTTGACTTGCTTTAAATGCATTACTTGTATAGCTGTAGCTACATTAAAAACAGACAAGACACTATAATGCAATCTAATAAAATGTTTGTATTATTTTGTTTTACATGCCGTCACAAAGAGAAGAAATGGGAAAACAAATCATAAGGCTAATACTGTCAGAACAACTCATGCACTTTGTCTTTCAGAGCTTCTTTCATTGATTATCCAAAAACTGCTATGATTAAATATTTTTAATTGCATTAGATGAAATGAAAATGCAATTCTCCAAACACTAAACCTTTCTGAACTGTGAGTACTAAGCATATCGATAAATTTACTTAGATACTAAGTGACGTCTTAATAGTCCCGCTTGGCTTAATATGAACTTGCATGACTTTTCTAGATAGATGACCCTGCTCTCATCCTACAATTATTCTTCCTCTTCACTGCAAATTACAGCACTTGAACCTCATGTAATTTCCCCTCAGAGAACAGATTTTCTGTATTTTTTCTAGGAATGATCTGAGTAGAAACAGATCCTGCTCTGTTTTTTATGCAGAAATATGGCAGCATTCTGTTCCACTGTTTGTAAAGTGTCCTTGGCAAGGCAGGACACTTCACAAACGAATGAAAAAATAGGTTTCTTAGAACTTGTAATGTCAGGAAGATCTTATAGCACAGGTATTACACAAGGATTAACAGTATCCTTTTTTTCCACATTTTTGTTTGATTTCTGACAATAAATAAGTTACATATATTTTGTTGACAAGTCCAAAAGAGATGGTAGTGATGAAAGACTGAAAAAGGTAAGTGAGCCTTGTGAAAAATGGACCATGAAGCGTAAAGATGCATGGAGAGCTAAGTCTAGTTACATCAGTGTGTAGAATGAATCGTAAGAGAACAAAATGGAACTCCTGTATGCAGCATCCTAGCTGCCAGCTTTACCACTTTTTTATTATGTTCAAAGAAGTGTTGAAAAACAAACCAGAGGCAAAAGTAGATTTATTAAAGGTTCATGAAAGAGAACGTGAAAAATTTCCTTGTTAGAAAGAAAATCGAGAAACCCCGTACAGCCCCCGCTATGGCGATGTACAGTTTAGAGGAAAATGGAAGAAAATTTACTTTAAAAATGCATTTGTTAAAATGCAGTTTTTGGCCCAGCTCTCAGCAACTGAAAAGTTTTACAGTGGTTTTGGAATATTTCTCTTCAAGAGACATGTCACAAAGTTACAGACTCTTATGTGCTGAAAGAGAAGGTGAATCATCTGCTTCTGCTCTCACCGTCGTCATTGAAAAGAGAATTTGGCTGTCCTTAATCTATAAAGGGAAAATATTCAGAGTGTAAACAAAGAAACCAGAAATTCCTATTACAGTCTTTTCTAACACTTTTGTTTATGTTCTCTTATTTTATTTTAATACTTTTATATATGCAATTCTCTTTTATTCTAATGCGAGTCCACAGTAGCTCAGCCTTCATCTAATCAGACTTTATCTTTTTCAGTGTTCGAAGTTTTACCTTGTATGTAGTTGGATATTCTCTCCATTCTTCTCTGCTACTGCCCTTGTTTATCTCCTTTTTTTTAACTTCTGGTTTGGTAAAAGTTCTAATGCTGGCATGTGCTGAACTAATACAAAAGTCAAGGTGAAATTTCTAGGAAACAACATTTTGCTTAATTTTGCATAGAAATTGTAAATCTTTCCTGGTAATGATGGGAAAGGAGTGGCTTCATGCAAATCTTATCCTGAGCAAAAACAACTCTGAATTTATGTTGGTTGTGAAAGACTAGATTCTGTCTCCCATGGCCTGCAGAACTTCTGTGTCAGTGGAGTTTGGCAAGATAACTAAACAAGAAAAGATAGCAGTACTTTAATTTTTTAAAACCCAATTTTTAAATTAAGCTATATGCAGCTTGTTTCTCAGGGAACATAAATAAATAAATACATACATACATACATAGTAACTCTAATTTTGATCACAGTCTCCTGCTTTTGACTCATTTTTACCTCTCTGCTTTCTCCAGAATCATCTGACTGTCCAGGTAAATTTTGGTTTACTACTATCATTATCACAACCCCAGGACACAACTTTGGGTTATCATCCATGTAATGCATAATTCTTAGAACTTTTCTAGTGCTTTGTATAAGCACAATTATTGTGCATAAAGCTTAACATTCACACTGTCTTCCAAAGCAATAAGTCAGAGTACATGTATTTGACAAGCCTCAGCAGGATGTTGAAAAATGCACTGAAATGTTATAAACATGTACTGTTTTTTCTTAGTTGTAAGAAACCTTGATGTGCTCAGCTTTCATCTGCTTCCTTACCCGAAGTAACAGAACGAAGTTTTTCAAATACTCTGTTAACTAATAAAAGGAGCAGTCAAACCACAATAGACCTAATTTCATTTTAATACTTTAAAAAGTTATTAAACTCCTCAGAGATTTGCTTGAATTTGTATTTTTTCTTGGGACATTTTGGCAGCAGTATGCATAACGTTACACAAAAATGGTGACAAAAAGAGGTTTATTTACATTCTTAATTGTGCAGATTATCAGTGTCCTGGATCTGCTGATGATCCAAGCAAGCTTTGGGGCATTAGCCTAAAATTCCATGATATTAAACAGGATGAAATGCACATTGTGAGATTAAAAGGTACTTTTCACCGTTTAATTTGTTTATGGAAAGAAAAGGAGAAGTTGAAACAAGCAAACAAACAAAAAAGAACCATGAAGAGAGAAATGTTTTTTACCCCAGTTTTCTTAGAAATTATTTAGCAATTTAAATATATTTACAGCTGTATTATTATTACTATTACTATTTTAAACTCATAATCTCACAATTGCAGTAAAATAGCTACATACTGAAACATTTCATTGGACTGCGCAGTTCTTGGGTCAAATGTTGTCACTTTGTACATAAAGTTGTGGGTTTTTTGTTTGTTTGTTTATTTTCCTCAGGTTATCTTCTTAAAAGGGACACGAAACATGTTTATTGAATCAATCTGAAAAAGCGTGCTTTGTTTCTGCAATACTCTTCATATATGTACAAATTCACATGTACACATCCACAAAGCATACTTCTATTTTTAGGTTAAAAGTGAATAATGCCTCTACATATAAAATACAGGGATGTGATCTTCACTGTAAGCTCAACTCCTTACAAAATTTACTCTAACTGGGCTTACTTTTGCAAATCATCTGGTTAACATGCTACTTTGTTAACAGGAAATTAGTTCCTAGAGTCTATGCTATTTATATGACTTCTTGTACTGGGATGCTATCATCATCTTCATTTCTAAGTTGAAGGGATCTTACAGAAATGACTAATATACTTTAAATTTGTCTCACACATAACATGCGATTAGTTAGAATAGAATAGTTCAGTTGGAAGGGACCTTCAAAGAACATATAGTCCTGCCTGACTAGACCTCTCTGACCACTTCAGAGCTAACCAAAAGTTAAAGCAAATTAATTGAGGGCATTATCCAAATGCCTCTTGAGCATGAACAAGCATGGGACATCAGCTGCGTGTTCCAATATCTAACCACCCTCACAGCAAATAATTGTTTCCTAACATCCAGTCTGAACCTCCCCAGGTGCAGCTTTGTTCCTTACCGTGTATATTGTCATCAGTTACCAGGGAGCAGAGACCAGCACCTCCCTTTCCACTTCCCCTCCTCAGGAAGCTGCACAGAGGAATGAAGATGCCTCTCAGCCTTCTTTTCTCCAGACTGAACAACCCCAAGTGTCCTCAACCTCTCCTAACAGGTGGTGCCTTCCAGCCCTTTACCCATCTTTGTTGCCCTCCCCTGAATGTTTTCAATACCTTAACATACTGTTTAATTAAATACTTAATATTTAATTAAATACTGCACAACATTTTTCAAGATCTAACACCATTCCTTGGAACGGCAATGTGAAAGCTCTCAACAGTACTCAGAGGGAGCTAGATTAATCACATCATATTTCTAAAAATCATAGTCAAGTGTTTTAGCTGTTAATTCTCACTTAGCAGTGATGCTAATGAGTAGCATATGTACACTGGTGCAGTACTTCTAACAGCAAACACATGAGAATTGGGTTATAACCATGACAAAGTATAGGAAAATGGGAATTACAAATGACAACCTAATGTGGTCAACTCACTGCATCTAAACTTGAAATTAAGATATAAACTACAGTACAGGGGACAATGTCAATCTTACTAATTACCTTAAAGGGCGAGTAGACAGTACCAACAGGAAAACAGATATACTTTATTTTATAATGGGATTCTGAGGTTTAGTCCCCCCGAGCACATGTATGCACAGATTTACAATCTGGTTAAAGTCCACTTTTCATTAGAAACACCACCCTCTGACAGCATCCACAGAAACCTCCCTGAACTCTGTAAACAAAGGGAGGTCTTGCTTCATGCTAGATGTTTGTTTGTTTAAGTTAAACTAAACAGTTGCGAAATAGAGAAGTTGGAAATTCATCAAAATCCTCCATTGATGTTCTTCAATGTCACAATTAATTTGGAAACGTTGTATGATGAATTACTGTGCCAAGTTAACTTTTATTTCTAATAACTCATATTCCTACTGCAAGTATGGTAATTTGCTGGCATTCTTCATTCCAATTCAAATGTTATAAAGGTGAGTTCAGACCCGAGATTTCTTACTGACATGGATGATTTCAAGCTAAACCTGAAGGACTTCTCTGGTAATAATCATGGTAAAAGCATTTTGAGGCAGGAGGAGTCTAACACAAATGGACTGTTATTGATTTTGTATTAGTTTAAAATTAGTTTTGTTGCAACTTCAGTAGACATCACTCTGATTTGCTCTACTAACAACAATTTTCAAGTCACATCCTAGTTGTTTACTAAATTATGTATGGAAAATGTGCACTGGTTCTTGAATGAGAAGGATTTTCTCATTTCCACTATGCAGATCCCAGAGCCCAGTACATCTCACAAAACCAGATACAAAAAATAAACCTTTGAGAAACACTAAGTTATAGTCTTGCTGGTTATTAATATCAAACAGTAACATCAGAAATAATAAAAAGTGATACATATTAAATATGCCCATGCCATTTTCTTATTTTTAGCTGCACAACAGCATTTTTCTAGATGCTCTTCAAAACTTTAAAAGAAGAAAAGTTATTTCCATATGGAATGCTTTCATAGATGAAGAACACAATCACTACATACAGGTTATAAAGCACATAGCAATTATGTAAAACCAATTGAGGCTGTCTAAATCTTGGCTTTGAAACAAAAGTTCATGGAGGAAACGCTGAAAACTACTTGGCAACATTTGTTGCTAACAATGCAGGTTAATAACTAGCATTGGGCCTGATTCTGATCTAACTGACTAGTTTTGCACTTGCATGAACTTTATTGATTTGCATTAAATTATTTGTGATGTTCACTGATAAGTGATTTTATCTGTGACCTGTGGCATAAAATCTGCTTCCTCATTCGTAAACAATTATTTGAGGAAATTTTAAACTATTTCATTACTTATTACTTACTCTCATTTGACCTGTATATTGAAAAAAAAAAGAAAAAAAAAGTTTAATTTTTAACAGGAAAGACATAGGAGTTTGTCATTCTTATATATGCAAAATGACCTCTATTTAATGTTTTGTTTGTTTGTTTGTTTTCCAGAATAACTAGGAACAAATATATCAGTATCAAAGAAAAATATTCTAAATATTAAAAATCATTCATTGCTTTCCAAGACTGCCATGAAATATTTGAAGTTATTTACTAAAACTCTATTCACATTTATTCACTGATAAGATGTTGATGTGGAAATACTGTTCATATGATAGTTCTCATTTGTTACAGCCAGATACTATGTTCTTTCCATAGTTTTCTTGAAGTGAGACAAAAGAGTTATAAATCTTCATAAAGTTTCAGACTAGTTAAAAAAAAAAAAAAAAAGACCATTAATAATGTTTTATTTAAATAATATCCTGTTGACATGAAAAATAGATTAGCCTGAGTGAAAAACACATACTTTTGGGAGTTGCTAATTTATGAATGGACAGTTTCTATGACCTTCTTTTTGCACATATTTAGTGATATAAATGAATAATAAGAAATAATTAGAATAGTTGGGGAAAAAAAAGCTATTTTTATGCATATATAATTGATTATGTTCTATATTTTAGGGAAAACATGTGCAGTCACAGACCTTTAAGATTCACTATTATATTTTGGATTAATGTGGTTTACATCAGATTTGTGAACAAATGATTTCTCCAGAACTGCATGTATATTTTTGATGTACCAAATTATAACAGGTTGGTTTTATTTGTTGCCTTCTTCATGGAAACTATCATCTCTTTTACTTTTTTTCTTATTTTTCTGATGATAGCATAAAGAAGGGAGAAAAAACAATTTCAAGTCTTTTCAACTTAAAGAAGCTAACTATGTTAGATGCTAATAAATATTCTTGCAACTTTTAGGAAGTACAGTAATACTAAAATAGCTGGTACTTAGCCTAATCTGCTTTACAGAGAAAATTGCTTCCTGTGCCTGAAATAGGTTCTGTAACTAACCTTTCCAGAAATAGTGTTTATAATTTATGAAACACTGCTCTTTTCCATCTTGCCACAAAATATCTATTTGCTTTAATATTTTACTTTATTTTTTCTTTGATGTTGTTTTTTATGATTGTATTGAAGTCATTGTTTTTAATCTCTGAATTGCCTTTCATATAAGATAGACCATCTGCCCCCAGAATCAATACGCAGTAAGAAACGTTACAGAAAGTAGAGACCATGCAGAGATGTCCAGAGAAGAGAGATGAGCATTCTGAAAATGTGTTTAGACTGATGTACATGCTTCTAATAAAACATTTTGCTCTAGTTAAACCCAGCTAGATTTTAAATAAATATTCCTGGGCTCCCAGTCAATCTTTTAAAGGGCAAAGACTCTTCGGCAGAGAGGATGTGTTTATCTTCTCCTGAGGGCCTGCTATTCACAGAAGGATATTGTTAAGCTTTGTTTGCAGTCCACAAGTAATATAATTGTTCATAAATGATAGACATGAAGACATCTCCCTATAGTGAAAATAAAAATATATATATTTTATATATATAACCTACTTCACCTGGCTCTAGGACACTCCAGGTAACTCCAATAAAGTCTTTATATCAGAGGTAGATGACTAGACTTCCTTTACTGTCAACAACAATAACTATTTACCTCTGGGATGTTATTCAGTTGACCTACTTTAGATACCTCTTCTGGAGTGTGAGGATTTTTGCTCTAAGTGTTCCTATTTCTCACCACTGATTATGAAGAGTTGCTATACAATTAGCTGAGTATATAACTGTATGGGAGTGACATAAATTTATTGAAGAATGCACCATGTCATTGGCTAATCAAGATAAAACATGTCATCTCCGCCCAGTAAAATCTGAGGGAGTGGGATTATGACTGTTTTTCTAAAAGTGGCTTTTTACTGGTTTTCACCAGCAAATTTGATTTGCAATGCCACTATTCCACAGATAACTGTGGAACAACTGTGTTTGAGGTTTACAGAGTATTATACTGATGCTCATGTTTTGAATAGGTTGTGGTTTTTTTAACTCCAAGCCCCAACTTTCCTTTCTAGGTACTCTGCTCTTTCTTGTACCCTTGACATACTTTGTTGTCTGCTGTGAAAGTACTTAAGCTGAAAAGGTGGAATTTTCATGAAATTTGTTGCACAGGCCTTTCTGCATACAATTGAGCAGACGGTACCTGATTTGTGCATGAAATTAGAAGAAATGATATTGCTCCACTAATAGGTGGCGCTCTATTTGAATGAAAAAAAAAAAAAAAAAGAGAGAGACAAAAATAAGGACAAAGAAAAAAAAATTGTTGTGGCTGCAAATTTTTGTGGGAGAGAAGAGGACACACTTAACTTTGTCCCTCCTTTCAGAAAGTGTCTTGGACCAAAAAATGTCATTATGGATTTGGCAGAAAATAAACCTCATGATGGCATCCCTTTGAGCAGACCACGTGCAGATGTCAAGAAGTTATTCAATATCTCTTGATATCAAGATAACAAAGTGGGTAGCACTAGTTTTTCTACTTCTTGCTCTGACTCTGCCCTTGTACTGAACCAAAGCAAGTTAAACTTGGCCATTACTGGAGCAAAGGTTTTTGCATGAATCAGCCAAATGGTACCTTGTATTAAAATGTGTGTTCAGACTTGTTTGTGGAGGCATTGTGGAGAAATATCTTCCAGGACATTTCTTCTTACAGTGTTACTGTCCATGTAGCAAAAGGAAAAGATTTTTCACTGGGTTTAAATTTCAAATAACTAAATGCTTATGCATCTTTCAGCTGCCTCACCCTATGACTTTATACCTCACAGAAATTTTATAATGACTAAAGAATTTCGAATTGTATTCAGAGATATTTCTATTTAAATAAAAGGAATGATTGGATTTTCAGAAATGCCAGGTACTCAGATACTGTTAAAGTCAAAATGAATTTTGTCGGTAGCCTCGGGGGGGGAGGGGGAGGGGGGGCGGGGCAGAAATTATTTTGGCTTGAAAGTTTATATTTCATAGCTAAAGCTTCCAGATCTAGTACCTGCCACCGACATTCAGACTCCCAGTTCAGAGATAAAAGATGGCACACAATTCAGAACAGTTCACTCCAGTGTGTCTGTCTTTCTAAATAATAACCTCTATTTCTTCTGTGCCACCATTAATAGGATGACATAAGACAGATTAATAAAGTGAATCTCAGAGTGAAGGTCCAGTTATTTTATGAAACTGGATTTCCCCCTTCTTTAACCTGTTTTGGTACTCTTGAAACTCACTTTCCAGTCCAAAGTTAACGGCTGTCTCTGTCAGTATCAGAAGTATAACCATGTGAACCATTTCAATCCCTGTATTATTTGAGTTTGGAAGAAGTGGTTCATCTATCCAGAATTTTCTATAACAGTCATATTGTCTCAACAGAGATTTTTCAAGTGATTTTTTATGATAAGGTCATGCTTAAACATTAAAGACTACATTCAACACAAATAATACAATACCACTACCAAACTGTGAGGTACAGCAGATGATTGTGTTCACTTCCTATTCCAGAGCATTTTTGACAACAGTGCCCTAAATCACTATGAAAGATTATTCATTTTAAGTGTTTTGAGCTACAGTAACTATTTTTTTTTGAGGTTACTTAAACCATTATCTCACTTTTTAAAAGGCATAATTGTTACGCAGTTCAAGAAGTAATTTTGATAGATTATCAGATGCCAAATATAGGCAATTTGGAACATTGCCAGAACTATAAATGACAAAAACTGAAAGTAGAAAACTTTGTTTACCTTCATTAAAATACTTGCACTGTCCTTCATTAGAGGTAGCACAAGCTAAACACATTCAGTGTTATCTGATCTACTTAGCTTTGAGCTTGTCTGGTAAAAGGCAGTAGTTAGATTTCTTTAATGATCAAATACATGTGTTTTGAAGGGCAAACTCTCTTCTCTGTAGAAACTTATGGACAAGAATTTCTTACTGCTGTGATTGTAATCTCAGTAGTACACAAAATGTAAGTCACCTGTCCCCTATTGCTAAAGAATGGAGACACGCAGACTGTGGGAATTGGGAAGATAGTTTGGCAGTGATTCAGAGTAATAATAGTAATAATAATAAAGACTGTTTTGAAAAGAGACAAGTTTCTGTCTAGTCCTGTAACAGTTTCTAAATGATCTGAAGAGCTGACCTCTGGGAGGGTGGAGGATAAGGGGAGAGACAAAACAAATGAACAAACAAACAAATAAATCAATAAAACAGTTTCTGGCCTTTAAAAAAGTCAAAGCAATTTCTGGATAAGAGATGAGTCTATTCTCAGAATAATCTTCTACAGTATAATTAAAAGGAAAATATTTCATTATTAAATGCATAAATCAACATAAATATACCAAATAGAATCATAAACCTTGTCTCTGCTTCTTGTGAAGCCATTTCCTTAGAAATAGTCATCTAGTGACATTAGAGCTGTATGACAGTTCTGGGGACACTGATATGAATTGGCAAAGACACTTCTGGACTGACTTCTCGGTGTTGTTTGGATATGACAGAGCATTTTAGAAGATGCTTGTATCATGTTTAGGAAAGTAAAAATAGTCACAGGTTACCTCCAGCTGTTTCTTTTGGCACACGGATTTCACTAGTTAGATTGTCAACTAGCCCAGCTAAAAACTCTGGTTTAGTCTGTATGCTGCTGTCTCTTAAGTAGTATCTAATGTAATGAAAATGCTGGTTCAATGAATCTCAAGACTATAGGACAAATAGTTTGCCCACCTAGGTTGCAACAAACCCAATCAAAACGAACTGCTAACAGTAACTGCTAACAGTGTTGGTGATATCTTACTGTATGACTTCTGAGGAGAGAGCTAACTTGTACTGTGGAATGCTATGTTTGGTTAGTTATTAATTTTTTTAAACATTATGAAGAAATACAAGAACAAATGATTTACAGCTTCTCCCAGCTAACTGGTGTACAAGTTTCATTTAACTTACTGATGTAATAAATTAAGACAGTCCTAAATCCATGCAGCCCTCAATCTTGTGTTTTATTACTAACCATTATTGCTGCTATCATGCAGCAAGGCGTCGCATAGGTTAATTACAATTTACATGATGAACCAGTGACTTTTCTTTGCTCCTCTTTGATCTTGTATTGAATAGGGGAACTCAGTAGGTTTAAACCTAGGGAAAAGTTTTGTATTAAAATGTAGAACTCACTATCACATAGTCACATAGTACATCATGTATTTCTTCAGGATCTAGAGTGTCAAAGACTGTTCTTTCCTCAGAAGTGAAATAAGTAAACAGTAAAGACAATGAGCAAAAGAAACAAAAAGAAGAACAAAAGAAAAAAAAAGAAAAACAAAAAGCTAGACAGAATCTGATGTTTACCATGTTAGATGGAAAATATTATATAAATTTCCGGGTACAATATTTAAGTGTTGCTTTATCCATTATCTGAAAGAATAGTGAAGTCCACTAAATATATAGTGCTTGAAGTGCACATCATTATTTAGGTGAAATGAGTAAAAAAATGATGCAGTATGGGAAAAAAAAAAAAAACGGAATGAAAAGAATGAGAAACTGTAA